>NC_051072.1:50576900-50876900 GCF_004664715.2 Peromyscus leucopus | reverse complement strand
CTTTAATAAAAGCGCATGACTGGTTCTGGCTAATGCACAAAGGGGTACTGGCCTCATACAAAACATTTGGGGCTGGAGAGATGGCTCAGCGGTTAAGAGCACTGGCTGCTCTTCCAGAGGTCCTAAGTTCAATTCGCAGCAACCACTTGGTGGCTCACAACCATCCATAATGAGATCTGGTGCCTCTTCTGACCTGCGAGCATACATGTAGCCAGAACACTGTATACATAATAAACAAATAAAAAGAAAAAATGAGTTTGAGACCAATCCATTTAATGTAATTCCTCATCTTAAATGTAATACATGGTAGAATCTACAGAAGACAATTTAAAAGGTCCATTTCAAGAAGGAGCACAGTATTTGGGGATATCTAGTGTTTCATTTTTATGTGAACATACACAAAGCTACAAGCACAGTATGCCAGAAATATAAACACGTGTGTGTCTGTCTATAGTGCCAGAAGTTACTGAATAACAATAAATTCACAAAGTTTGGCAGGTTGAATAACAACGATTTGTCATAAAACCCTCCTACCTTGGTGGTTTGGGTGAGGCAAACGCAGGCTCTTTTATCACAATCTTAATTACTAATATTAACTCTCCTATCACATCGGGCATAGCACACAGTAAATCAATCAATCTGTATGTGTGCATTCATGCGTGTGTGCGAGTGTGCGCGTGCGTGCGCGTGTGTGTGTGTGTGTGTGTGTGTGTGTGTGTGTGTGTGTTACAGAATGAACATAAGTTAAAGCAGCTGCAATAGAGCTCAGAGCCTTCGGAAGTGGGCTGAGCCAGAGTCTGGGAAGGTAAAGAAGTAAGCCAGTGCTGGGAGGGAGCTGTCTATGGAAACTTCTGGTGTCAACTTTGAAAGCAAAGCAGGAGATGCTAAAGTGAAAACGCAGAGCCAGGCTGAGAACAGGAGCCAGGTCAGGAGCAGGAAACGGGGGGTCAGGTTCCAGTTCAGACAGGTGGGCAGGTGGACAGATAGGCAGTTGAGTAGGCTGTGTCATAAGTGGGGAATGGATTCAAGTAGAGGAGTCCTGGGTCCTTGACACACACACACACACACACACACACACACACACACACACACACACACACACCAGGTATTAGGTGACAGGCCCCTATAGCATTATGCCATCGGAGTGTTAGGTGTCCATCCTGTTATGGGGTCCCGATGAGGGCATTACACCTTTTCCTCCATCTGGTATATCCTATAAGCTCTTTAATCTGGCATTCCTGATAATGATTTTTCATACTCTCTAGTGCCCTGCACCTTCAAGACTCACTAGTAGACACATGTTTCCCTTTCTATTTTTAGAAATAAGCCATTTATCAGTCCATGCTGAATGAGTGGTACTGTAGACTCGCAAAGACCACCCTTCCTCCAGCAAGGTTTCATTTTCTAAGTTCCATAACCTTCCCAAACAGTGTTCAAATATGGGAGCCCATGAGGGACATTTCTCATTCAAACCGCTACAGCATCCTATAAGCTACTGAGACAAATTGGGAGCATATGAACACACATAAATCACATGAAGAAGACGAGGCCTGAGAACTTACCACAGCAGACTGAGGGGAGAGTGCAACATCCTCACTTCGATGGATGCTGCCATGTAGTTCCAAGTGAGGATGGCCCCACCAATCCCTCATCTGACTACCTGGTGTGTACATCCAAGGATGGACAGGCAGAGGACTTCTGATTACCACAGACTGCAGCTCATCTGGGTCCCCACTGCAGATACAGCCTATTTGAACTGCTGTCTGTCCATCCGCCTGGACCGGGTCCTGCCCTTTGCTTCTATGGCCTTCCTGGTCCTATACCTCACTTTTGCAGCTCAATTTGACCCCAAAACTTGCCTCGCCAAGTTGTGACTCTCTGGTTGGACTCTGTAGGAGTGTCTCCAACAGCCCTCCAGCAGGGGACTTGTTACATTCCTCCAGCAATTCTTCTACCATCCCTCTCAGCTGCATCCTGCACCTGTCTCTTGGGCCTCTTGGGAGGTTTTTGTTGTGTTGTTTTTTTTGCTTTTGAAACAGGGTTTCCTATATCCTAGGCTGGTTTCTATAGTTTCACAACAGACCATGACCTTGAACTTCTGATCAACCTGCTTCTACCTCCAGAACTCCTCTATGCAGCCTGTTTTGCCTTTTGTGGTGTTCTGTAACTTATAGTCACACATATGCACACACACACACACACACACACACACACACGCGCATTTACTGTGTGATGTATAATGTGTGATTGAGAGTTAATGTTAGTAGTCAACTTTGCTTGAGAGAGAGAGACTGCATTTGCTTTGGCTGGTAATCAAGAGAGTTGGGACTCCAAGTTGCTGCCAAAGAAACTGCTGTGCCTTGTGAATTTATTGCTATTCAATAAATCCTGACACTGTGGAAAGACACAAGGGTATTTGTCTCTGTTTCTGACACAGTAAGCTCACGACAGTGATAAACTTACCAAGTAGCAAAATCTCGGGGAGAATCTGAGCTTGAGTTAGGAATCCCAGCAGTCACTCAAATCTGCCCCCATCCCCACTCCCTGGGCACATGTGTGGGCTCCATGAAGGAAAAGAGCTGTGTAAGTCTATACAACTCAGGGATCCATGAGCAGGGAAGTATCCCGGGGGCAAGTCACTCTCCCCCCACCCCCCACCCCCGCCTGCTGTGGGGGATTCTTGTGGGACTCTAATGGACTGCCAGGAATCAGCAGCTGGGACCCAGAGCTGTAGCAATGCCCAGGGGCAGAATTTCAGGACTTCAAAAAGTCACCAGTGTCTTCCAGAAGACACTGTGAGCATGTAGGGCACGCTTTGTGGTCTCCAAGGGCATTCCGGGCGATAGCAAGGCATTGAGAAGCCCTAAGTGGTCCGCATCGACAATGCTTGGTTTTCCCTGTCAGCTTGACACAGTCTGGAGTCAGCTAGGAAGGAAGTCCCTTTGAGGGACTGTCTAGATTATGTGGACATGTCTGGGGGGGGGGGATTGCCTTGATTGGTGAGGAGGTCTACCCACTCTTGGTGGCACCGTTCTCTGAGCAAGAGATCCTGCATTGTATAAGAGTAAGAGAAGAGATCAAACTCTTAATATAAACACTCTCCAAGTCACGATTCTTCCTCTTTGATTTGGTAGCCTGTGAATTTTCAAAGTTCTTTTTGGGATCACCTCAGCATTCGCAATCTTACCAAAAAAAAAGAGGGGGGGGGACCTGGATCCGAGGGGTGTCTTGTATTAGGTCCTTCTGATAGCTGAGGAGGTACTTCTAGCCCAGCTCCCTCTTACTTACCAAGCTGACCATCATTTGGGCTTCAAGACAGTAAGATCTTCACCATCCACGCTGCAGCTCGCTCCTAAGAGGCGATGTGTTCTCTTGCATGTGATTGCTCAACTGTATAACACACACACTCTCACATACACATTTGTGTGTGTGTGTGTGTGTGTGTGTATACACACATACTACATATATTGTTATATATTACATATAAATGTAAAACACAAATACATGTATATACTCACGTGCATCATGGTGTAAAATAGAGTGGGGATTGTGAAGCATGCTAAAGCTGCCCCTATATTTCCCTCAGAGTCAGACATTCACTTTCGTACATTTTATGTCCAGTTGATCTTCCTTGTGCTCAGACTCTGTGACTTCCGGCGAAAATGACCCCCCTCTGTCATGACATCCCACGGAAACAAAGCTGAGGATGGTCATTTTGGAGTTAGCCACCACAGGCTCACTGCTGGGGGGGGGGGAGAAAGAAAAGGTACTCGCTCAACTTATCAGAAAAACGACAAAACTAGATTTCACTTCAAAGAATATTTTTCAACCACATTAGCAAACCTAGGTTTCTAGCTACCTTTCATGCCCTCCAAGCACCCTGTGCCAGCTGCCTGGCGCCTTCTCAGGCTGCGTTACCCTACCCCTGGGCTCACTTCCTCAAATCTGTTTCCCAGAGTTCACTAATGAGAGATGGAATGGTGAGGGCAGCTTTTTTTTTCCCACTTTCTAATGCTTCTCCTCATGGCCATACCCAAGAGCTTGTCACCATTAAGCTTTCCAGTCCTAAGAAGGGAACAAAAAAAAAAAAAATTCAAATTCTTTTTCACACTTACATAATCCTCGTTTCCAGTAATCCTTCACGTGTGTGAGAGAAAAGGGGAATAAGAGTACTTTGCCCCCTGCTCGACTTCAGAGTTTCTCAGAATTTATGAGCAAAGGAGTGAAATTATGGGAAGGCGACATGACTGGGGAGGAATACCCCCACAAAGAAAGAAAAAAAAGAAAGAAGTCCTTCTAGTCATTCCTTAGCCCCTTCCCTTCCCCAGAGCGTCTTGCTGAGGAATTGTGTAGAGGGCTTAAGACCATTCCTCCTGAATGAGAGCTCAGAAATCCAGAGCCCTGCCCCCGCCGAGGTGTGTGGCTGTGTTCACTCAGGGAGAGAGAGATAGACGGAGAGAGATGAAAAAACTGTTTATCTTCTCACAGACACTCCACCACCTGGGGTGGCACCCGGCCTGAGACATCTGAGGCTCAGCCCTTGTTTCCCAGAGCACATCACGCTGGCCCTCTGATAGCCTGTCTTCGGAAGCTCTTATTTATGACCTGTGTATGTGGAGAAACAATAAACATGGGTGCATGTCTGAGAGCCGGGGAGCCTAGGAAAGGGGCTCCCCCAGCTTTGTGCGAGAAGAGGCAGCCCTCCCCTGACCGATTCCAGCCCCTTTTTCCTCCAGCCAGAGCGCAACGGCCAGCTGAGCCCTGGCACCTTGTTTGACTGTGCGAAGTCCGGGAAGAGATCTCTCAATTATCTTCAAATTAACTGCCTCTTGCCATTACCAACTCCCCGAGGACCAATCAGAGAGCGTGTTTGCAGAGCTGGGCGTCAGCCTGCCACTCCATCCACTCTCTGGGATCCAGTCCCAGCCACCCCCTCCCAGGCGCGCACCCAGCCAAAGTCATCTGCTGCCGCCGCCGCCGCTGCCATTTCTCATGGCAAACTTCAGTGCTTTAATTAGGAAGCACCCGCGTGTCCACTCTTCACAAACACCATATGGTGCCTGGTGCGAAATATGTTTCATTTTCACGAAGGCGAAGCCTTAGGAAAGGGCAGCAATTTTGAATATCAATTGTTGTTCCCACACTGGCAAAGAATAAATTTTCTGTGCTTCAAAAGAGACCACAATGTTGAAAAGAACGAGGGGGTTTTTCTCCATCTGACAAAAACTTGGAAGAAAAGCATTTTGTGTGAGAAGAAAGTGGGATTCGACTTCTAAGGATCAGAAATTCAAAGCCCTTTAGAAGTAAATTCCAAGAATCTTCCAAGGATTGTAAAGATTTAAGATAAGAGATGTCCTGTGTTCAGTTTTCCATTTTTAACAAAGTGATGGAATACCGGCTCTTAAAGAACACACTGAGTATTTGGGCAATCTGGGGTTAGACTTAACCACCCAGCCCACCACCACCACCATCATCCCCACCCCAACCCCATCCCAACCCCACCCCAACCCCACCCCAACCCCACCCCTCCTCTTGCCAAAAATGCCTTCTGCTGCTCAGGAGAACAGCTTCTCAAGGGTGTATGTATAAACTACTTTGCGTCCTGGAAAGCTGGGAACTGACGACTAGGGAAATGTGGCCCAATGGGAAATAGTCTTCAGTCTTGTTTTCTTTTCAAATATTGTGTCCCTGAAATAACAAATCCAAGATTTCCAAAGTCCACATTTAACTAAAATTCAAGAGCTTAAAATGATGCTAAATTCAGGGTCTTTCTCCATGAGGATCAGGAGGGAGACACAGGCCACATTCCAGCATGAGCCTCTTCCTGCTTTCCTGCAAATCTCTCAACATGCAAATGATTAAATAATCAAAGCATTACAGGGTATAAGTAAGTGACTTCTATTTTCTTCCTTGCTCAGGTCAGTTCCTGTTCTTTTGTAGGAGACCATAAGACAGGGTTAGAAAAAGTCCCTGTGGAGGGTGAAGGGTTGGGCCAGAAAGGGCTGTAATTAGTCATTTTCATTTTAAAATAAATAAAGCAGTTGACACTGTGGAGTGAGCATCAACCCTCTTTCCCTGTCTGAGGGGACTGGCTTCTTTCTCCTTCATCCCTGGGCTTCATACTCTTCTTCCCTCTAGCTGGAGCATCCGTCACCTCAGAGTCCTCTTCCTCTGGACTACATAATTATAAGCTACCACATGTGGCTTCGGAGACACAACTTTAATTATCCAAACTGGAGCACACAACAGACCCTGAATTGAGTGAACAAAAACCTATTAGAAGGTGATCCCCTGTGGTCACATTGTAATTATTGTCAGGGGCCATGGCGGCCGGTAGAATTATCCCTGCAATATCTCACTAACCTCCTATGCTGGAGTCACGTGGACGATGATTTGTGCCATAATCTCATTTCCTTTAGCGGTGTGACATTGAAAATAAAGAGGCGGGGGGAAGGGCTTGTGCCTCGGTCTGGCTGCGACTCAATTCGGGAGGCCACGGCAGATGTGCAAACACGGCTCAGGCAGTAATTACTGCAGCGAGAGCCTCTGGCCTCCCTCGCTCAAAGGGAGTCACAAAGTCAGCCACTAAGGCACCTGGCTCCAGGGCAGCAGAAAGTCCTCCTAGGAATGGAAGCAAACTGGAAGCTCCCAGCCAGGTGGCTCAGCATGGCGTTCCGCAGAAGATTTTCGTGGAAGCAGAGAGGCAATGGAAAGCTTTCCTTGCAATGGGAAGCTTGCTGGACGGCGCACATGCGATGATCAGGCACCTCTCCTCTGCTGTAACATGCTTGCTTTAATCCCAGGAGAAGCTCACATTTTATCCTTCAATCATCGAGAGTAGTACAGACTGTAGTCCAGGACATATCGTGCACTTCTTCACCATGGGATGTGGACTGTCCAACCACTGCTCAGAACCCTCAGGGTAACAACACAAACATGCATACAAATGCATAATGAAATTTAAAAAAAAATGTAAAAGACTGTTGGGTTCATAAACGCTACTATTTCATTACTTATTTAACAAAATTGCTTTGATGGTTTTCTTCGAATTGTATTGACTCGACAGACTGTATGATTTAACCACAACTCTTGATTTCTCATTATGACAAAGAACAATCAATTATATCATCCCATTATCACACATTTCCCCCCTTTCCTGCAATTCTAATCTTTTCTTAGATCTGTTGTGTTTTTGAAAACTGTCTTGAACAATTCTACCCCTGTCTTCAGCCGGTTTCTTCTGGTAGCATAGCTGTGTCTGTTAACATTTACAAACAGACAGAGGTGTTGAAAGGTACCCATCTGTCCCCTGGTATATATATATATATATATATATATATATATATATATATATATATATATATATATATATCTTCTCATTCTCTACTGCTCACCTCCATGTCATATCAGTCATATAAACTAAACCCTCCAGGGTTCCTGATTTTCTGTCTTGCTGTCCTGCAGTACCGTTCCTCATTTCACATCCCAATCACGATTATACCCTCTCCATCCTCTCCAGATAGCCTCAAGAGGCACTCGCCTCTGCCTATTTCCCTTGGCTTTATAGCTTTCAGTTTCTTGAACCCCACAAACAGATTTCTTCAGCATCCTTACCTCTAACACAGCTGCTTCCCTCCAGCCCATGTACTCATGTGTCTGCTCTTCTGTGCTCTTCCCAGGGTGTCAGCCCCTGGTGGTAGTCACTGAGAACTATTTTCTGCTATGAGTTGGATCTTGAACACCCTCCAGAAGCACAGGTGTCCTCATCCTTAAGGTGGCTATGTCAGAAAGTGGTAGAATCCTGAGGCAGGATCATTTGGGTGTCCCCTTACAGGGACTATGAAACACTCTGGTCCCTTCCTTCCTCCCTGGTTGCTGATGTGAGTGATTTTGTGCCACACTTTTCTCAAGCCATGATGGGCTTCCTCACCTCAGGTCCAAAGCAATGGACCAACTAACTGTGAGCTAGAACTCCTAAGGCAAGAGCTAAATACACTGTTTATCTTTACAAGTTCATTATCTCAGATAATGACACACACTTAGCATTTGTGCATTTATCCAACCAGTCTACATGTTGGCTATTTCTTCACGAATTTTCCTAGCACTTATTGAATACCTATTAGATGGTAGGGATTGTGTCAAGTATTGATTATCTAGCACGAGAAAGACTAAGTAAAGCCTAGTGCTTGCAGTCTTACGCACTCAGCAGCTTAAAGGTGCTTTCTGGGTTGAGAGGTGGCGAACAGCAAGGGAAAGGAACCGTAATTATTGCTCCTTGAGAACACTCTGGTCCCTCACTCGCATTCACTGGCATCTGGACGTCTTTGAAGTGTCAAGCTATATATGCAGAAAGCATTACAGGGTTTTGTTCACCACACAACTGGCGGAAGGTCAGGAATGTTTCATAGAAGACATGTCCTTTCATCCAACTCCAAATGAAGAAAGATCACCCAGTGTCCGCACTGGGAAAGTAAATTCCTAGTTTATGCATTAGTTACAATTCTGTTAGCTATGACAAAATACCTAACAGAAGCCATTCAAGGAAGGGTTTATTGACCTCACCGTGAGGAAATCGTGGCAGCGGGAATAGGAGGAAGTCAGTCACTTTGGGTCTGCCATCAGGAAGCATCGTAATGAACACTGGTGCTCAGCTCACGTTAGTCTCCATGATCAGTCCGGAACTCTAGCTCCTGGGGGCGGTGCTATCCACATCCACACTGGTCTTCCCTGTTCAGTTCAAACTCCCTGGAGGTGTACTCACAGACATATGCAGTGGTATATTTCCTAGTGATCCCCAAAGTTGACAATGACAGTTAACTATCACAGTTGAAATCATCATCTCACATCTTTCATCCCTGTATCTCCTGCTTACAAGATAAAGACAATCAATGTTTACAATTAAAATAAAATCAGCAGGTACTTTGAAAATTGTAATATAATGTAATTCTTTGTAGTGAATGTCCAAGTTGGGGGGTGGTGAGCTGATATTAAATCTGGAATTCTATGAATAGGAATATTACTAATGCTAATCCATCAGCTCTGACAAGTTTAACATATTTATGTAAGGGGAAATTGGATGAAACATTCACGGAAATGTGTTGTTCTATGTATGCAACTTTTCTGAGTATCTAAAATTCTTCCAAATTTCTTAAAAATGTATTTAAACAGCAAACACAGATATACCTCCTGCAAGTGGTCCCCAGTGGGTAGGAATAACATTTGGGAGCAGAGAGTCCGTGTGCTCCATCTCTGCCTATACCAACCTCCATTTTTGTTTTGACATCTGCTTTTGCTGATGCAGTGCCTGGACCACTCACCCCATCTGCAATCGCTTGAGCTCTTGAACCCTCTGACTGCAATTATTGGTCCAAGTCTTCTTGACTGGGTGGAAGGAGGTGGCCCAAGTGACATTTTGCCTTGAGGTGCTGATGGTGACGTGGGCTTTCCCTGGGGTCCCGACCCCAGGCTGTCATTAGCTTGCTACCATTGTTTTGTTAATCTAATGAATGACTCCATAGGAAGCAGCAGAGAAAAAGCTTATTAAAGGTGAAGGCTCCATCCATTAAGATGTCCTTTGTCCTTAATGAAGGTCAGGCAAAGACTGATTGGAGGAGGAAATCTCGCTTTATCCTCACCCATATGTCTTAATTAATCATCATGTCAGTCTGGGTTTGTGTTTGCCCTTATTCTTTGGGCTGTTGGGGAGGAGAATTGCTAAAACACCCATGTTGTGTTCTGCAGCAGAGTTCTGTGCATGGTGTAAAGCATCCTCCCAATACTGGAGTTTAATTTCCGAAACACAGTATCGCCCCGGATGTTCTTCTGTAATCTCTAATCGCATAAAACCTGCTAGATTTGCCCTGTCTATACACAGCAGTACTAGCCATGGTTAAAACATAATATGGAGTAAGATTAAGCATAAAAATTTACACAGTGGGTCTTGAAGACACTACAAAAACATACATTGTTCTGTTGATAATTTTACATTGATGAGGTGCTGAAATAATATTTTAATGTGCTGGTTAAATAAAAATATTTTTATAAGTGGTATTTTGCATTTCGTCCCCTCTTTCTGCAGTGGCTAGCAAAAAATCTGAAACTGTGTATGCGGTTCAAATTATATGACTGTCAGATAGTGCGGTATCAGAGGACTCAGAAAAAATCTGTTCAGTGACTTCTTGGGCTGACCTGCTTCAGAAGCCTGGGTTAGATAGATTCCAGTCAATGGGACATGATGGGAAGTGTGATTTGCCCTTTACCTTCATGATGTCAGAAATCAATCAAGTTAGGCCTACTTAGTTCTTCTTTAAAATATATTCTGGGCTCTTCCTGTCACCAGCCTGTTACTGAGCAGCTGGAGCTGACAGTCCCAGACACTGAAGATGTATGAGATACCAGCTTGGAGATACCAGCTTAGAGTCTATGTTCCTCTCCCTGATTACTCCTTGACTCCTGCCTTTACCATCACCCACCATCCACCTTGACAACGTCTTCCTGTGTCTTCCCAGATTATCTTTACCTCTGTCTTGAGGACAAAGCCCACCCACAGTATAGTAATCCCTTTATCTCAGACCTACCACAAGACAAGGTGGATATTTGTTTATCCATTCATATGTATCAAATGAATAATAAGGACAATAATTGTGTTGTTTACCGAACATGAAGAATATTCCTATACTTTTTAAAACATGTGTCCTGTTACTCTCTCATAGAACCTACTCAGCAGATACGATGGGTAGAGTTCAAAGTCATCTGTATTTTACACCCAAGGAAATCACGACACAGCCAGGCTTCACAGTTTAACTAGATCTTACTCTGGAAGAAAGTGATCATGCTACATCTAACCCTGGCAATGAGGTTACACGGTGACCATGATGTGGGTGGGTAGGGGGAGGTGACATTAACAGTTTCATAATGACTCGGTAAGGTTGAGAAAGCTTTCTCAGGCTGAACTGAAAATGTGGGAAGAGTAAGATTTGTTACAGGGTCCCCTTCCATGGAGAATCTTGGTCTCTAGAAACAGCAGGTCGTGTTCAGCATTCATTCTGCCCCTCCTCCTCTGGAATGATGGTTTAATTAAGGTAATTAATTGTTGGTCGCACACAGCAGAACATACATGTTGTTGGCATGCATGCTGGAGTTGCCTCACATGGCAGCTCTGTGCACAGTGATGAGATTGGGCTGTGGACTCCATCCATGGTGGTACCAAGTGATAACTGGATGGGTTCGCCAGGTGAGTGAGCTCAAACCTCATCAATCATCTTGACTAGGGAAACTCATGGCATCGCTCTTCAGGGAATCTTATGGCTTGGACCTTTCCTGGAAGCTGCAGACGGGGGCTTTCACAGCCCACTTCACAACCTGTAAAAGAACATTTGGGAGCAGATGATAACAGACACATGGCATTATAGAAACTCTCCCTCTCTTAAAGAGTTACAGGGAAAGGCAGGGTGTGGTAGGGTAGATGGAGAGAGGACCAGGGTAGAAGACAGATGGGGAACATCAGGATGAAATGGAAAAACACTCACAGGTGACTGTTATTCTCATTCCAACTCTGATATTCATTAGTTTCATGACCTTAAACAACTCACTTGATCTCAGAGTCTCAATGTATTCATTGTTGAGTAAATGAGGTGATTTAATCCTCAGAGTTCATCAAACAAAGTGTATTGGCAAATCAAATGGTATTATAAACATAGTTCCATTTCTTAACAAAAGGTCAAGTGCATGGAATGAATTCATTCTGGTAGTTCTTTTGCCTGTGAAAGGTACATGGGGCAAGTTATTGCCAGAAAATCCAGTGACGTTTCAGACTAAATAATGTATACACAATCTTGCTTCAGTCAACTGACATGAGACATTAACACAATGGTTCATCCAATCTTCTTAGCCGTGGGAATGTTTTCCTGGTTGTCCTTGAGTTACACTGAAGAAGTATCTTCCAAATGACTCTGGGCTTGTTAGAGTATCACTTATGATTCACAGAACTAGCTTTTGGAAGTATTTCCTTCAGTGATGTGTTGTTCACAAGACTTTTTTTTTTCATGAATGAATCTCAATACCATTGTTCCAAACTTTAAAAAAAAATAATTGTTTGTATATACAGTATCTATACAGCTTTTCTTTCTTTTCTAACAGAGTTTCATAAATATTCTTTCTGCAGAATGTACTTTGCTAGGATTTGTGGGACTAGAAATGAGTTTAGAAATTGCCAACACAAAGCATGGTGTCTTAGTAGTCTGGTCTCTTCAGCTCTTTCACAAAGTATTGCTATCTATAGACATTCGCATCTGTCTAATTTTAGACCTGTCTGTCTAATTTTAAGTAGTAAGAGCTTTAGGCACTGACTATGACTAATTGTACACTTTAGCGAGTACTTAGCGCATGGTTGGTGCTCAATAAACGTTAAATAATTGAAAATGTTAACAATAACCATGTTTGTAAGCACACTGAGCAGAGACTGTTCCTAAATATGTTTCAGTGAAGAGCTCACTGCACTGTTGGCAGCCAAACAACACGGAATGATAATAACACCAAATGGCCCTTCTTGTTTTTTTTTTTTTCCAGAAATAAAAGGGAAGTTTGGTGATGCGCTGATTTTAGGGTATGTAGAGGATTGACAATGTCCTCCAAAGGATGTTAGTATCTGGTCTCTAGAAACTGTGAATATATGAGGTTATGTGGCAAAGAGAAGTTAAGGTGCAGGTTACCAGTCAGCTAGATGGGGAAGTTGGCCAGGCTTCTCTGGGTAGGATGAGTGCAATCATAAACATTCTTCCAGATGAATGTGGATGAGAGGAGAGTCGAAGAGACAATGGAGGAGGCGCTGCTGTTTCCTTTAAAGATGAACGAAAGAACCGTGATCCAGGAAGGCTCTTGAACCTGCAAAAGGCATGGGAGGAAGCTTCTCCCTGGAAGCTTCTGGAAGGAACACAGTCCTGCTGACACCGGGATTTAGGACCCTTGGCATTTGAAGCACTTTTATAATAGAAAAACTGTGTTTTCTAAGGCCCTGGTTCTGTGATAATTTGTGAGAACTAGAATGCTAACCTAAGACAGGATCTTCTGAGCATGGTTGGCGACTAATGTTCTAGGTGGCCTTTGGGTACGGCTTAAAATATTACCCCAAAGAAGAAAAGGGGGATCAAACCTCAGATATCTTTGTATCCAACAGACTTTATATCCAAACAGGGCTGTATTTATGAACCATGGAGCCGTGGAAGGAATGTAGACTGTGGTGTGTGGAGCGCCAGCACAATTGGAACTTACTGACTTCCTTCCTTTTCTTATTTAATTTAATGCTTCCTTAACAGTCTTAACAACATATTTTAAGAAGAAAACGGAAAAGACAAAAACTCCTTAATTTTTAACGACAAGCATGTAGAGTCATGGTTTTAAGAAGGAATATATACTTGCCCAAAGCCCCATGCTTACCTGTATTTCTTAGAAAGTGGTTTCCCCAGATTTTTAGCTTCTGATGTATTTTTGCCCTTAAACTAATCTGTCTCCAAGAACTTCCCTGACCCGTGTAAAAGAAAGCCAAGTATCTCACTGCTGGTACTTTACAGCAAGGGCAGGTCTTTCCCGGATACCAGACAGATGCTGTGTTCTTAGGGCTGTGAAAATCTCTAACAATCCCATCATCTCCACCACGGTACATTGTGGTCAATAGATCTGAAGCGGATATGTTGGTGGAATAGAGTTGTCTTGTTTTTTGATTGACCGATGTTGTTTTTTTTTTCTTTTATTATTTTTCTTCCTCCATACACCAGCTATTGTCATAATCCTTCCCTTCAAGAGTAAGTCTCATCAGACTGAACCAAAGAGAGTAGAGGAATACTAGACTCCTTAAATAGTTTTAATTCAGACATTTAAATAAAAGTTACAATGATCAACTATTGTCCAAAAAGGTTTTCTGGAATGTGTCACTGCCTAGAAAGAAAAACACAAATAGTCCAAATAATTCAGATTTTTAGATATCTCCTCAAACATGAGTAGATTATGTTCTGTGATAATCTAGTTCTCATTGTACATTGGAATAAACCTCTTGGATAAAAATGTAAAGCAAATAAAGCAGGTGTGGTTCCACAAACTTTTAATCCCAGTATTCAAGAGGTTAAGACAGACAGATCTCTGTGAGTTCAAGGCCAACCAGGGCTATATAGTAAGATCCTGACTCAAATAAATTTTTAAGTGATTGTTTTCATTTAGTATGTATTAACAATATATCTAAAATCTATTTTTATCAAATTATACTGTATACATATCCCAATTATGGTCACTCCTCATTTTATTTCTTCTAATAATATGTTAATATTTTCTACCTCTAATATTTAAAACTGTATTACATGCTCCTTGCCAACTTTTATTGGTATATAGCATTCTCTTTTATTAAATATACAGAAGAATGTTTAATGAAATTATGGAGTTATCTTTATTTTTGTCCATGATTCTATTGTCTTCAAAATCTAAAATCTAGAGTTTAATCTACACACATGCACAAAAGTTTACCATAGCAATTACCAGTTTCCAATAAATTCACTGCATTTTATTTATTTATTTATTTATTTGGTTTTTTGATTCAGGGTTTCTCTGTATAGCAGCTCTGGCTGTCCTAGAACTCACTTTGTAGACCAGGCTGGCCTTGAACTCACAGCTATCTGCCTACCTCTGCCTTCTGAGTGCTGGAATTAAAGGTGTGCGCCACCACAGGCTGCACTTCTATTTTTCACATGTAACTCTTCTTACCTCAAGATGGTCTCCCATTGTTACAAGCTAGAAGACAATATTTGTTTATAATTCTGTATTGATGTTATCAAAATGGACTAATTATATTTGTCATCGTTTTCAATCTTGACCTGTCTCAAGATGCATTTTAAAATACTTTTCTCTTTAGATCTTATTCTAAAATTAAAGTCATGGTCTTTTGGCAAGAGGCAATAATAATTTTGGCTAATTTGATTACAAATTAATATGGGTCTTGCCAATTAGATTCATACCAGTTTTTCCTAAAGTTAATATCATCCTCAACTTTTGAAAAATATGTATTCAAAGCCTATGGCAAAGAAAAAGCATTAGGAAAAATAATCAGAGCCATATATTGGCAAAAGTATAATAAAGTTAGTAATATATTTCTAATTAAAAAATGATACACTGTGTTAGGCCAGCAAGAGGCTGTGTGGGTCAGAGTGCTTGCCACCTGAATCCGACAACCAGTTCCTTCCAGAACCCATGAGAAGCTGGACACTGCGATTCCCACCTGTAATCCCAGCATTCACTCCTAGGAGACGAGAGCAGACACAGGAGAATCAGTCAGAAACCCACTGGACAGCTGGGCTGGAATACACAGTACGGCAGCAGAAACAAGAGACATGGCCTCACCAGCGTGGAAGGAGAGTCCTCTCCCAAGCGTTATCCTCTGACTTCCACATGTGCATGTGGCACACACACACTCATACGCTTGCGCGCGCGCGCACGCGCGCACACGCACACACACACACACACACACACACACACACACACTACTAGAAATTAAAAACACACTAGGTTAAATATAACTCTTCTAAGTCCCATTCAAATCAAAGAGCTGGAAACCATGTGGCTTGTAAAATAATTTGGCATTATGGTCACTTATTTTCTCAGTTTCTGGCATGTATAACAAAACACATGAAGACTTATTAGATGATTATCAAATGACTGAACAGGGTTGGAAGGAGTTCTCACTGAAGTCACCAACTAATAATCTGTAAAGAGAATTGTTAAATGATAGGATATCATCTCAGGGTTGGTTTTTTTTTTAGCAGTTCAAGCCTTGAGTGAACTATTGTAAACAAGCTTTCCATTTTTCTTTTAAGAATCCGAGTGTGTGCTTGTGGGTGTTCATTCTCCTTTCTTTTTCTTCTTGTTTTAACAAGCAATACATCAATGTATTAAAACAGTTCACTGAGGCATCTACAGTGCTGATTTCGATTAGGGCTTGACTCAATCCTGATCAATGTCACCTGTTTCACAGTCTCAGAACTGTGACAAGAAGCGGTCAGCATTCTCCTCTGGAAACAAGCCTTCACCATAAGGTGTAGTTTCTTCTCTTTATTATTCTGGGATGTGTGTGTGTGTGTGTGTGTGTGTGTGTGTGTGTGTGTGTGTGTGTGTGTGAGCCAGGGGTTTATATAGAGGATCTTTCTTAATTTTACTCCATTTTTTTTTTTTTTTTTTGAGATAGGGTGTCTCGCTGAACCCTGAACTTACAATTTGACTAGGTTGGCTAGCCAGTGAGTTCCAGGGATCTGCCTGTGTCTGTCCAACCCTAGTGCTCGGGTTACACACGCATGCCAGCAGCTCAACTCTTCATGGGTGCTGAGTATCCGACCTCAGGTCCTTATGCAGCCAGCACTCTGCCAACTGAGCCCTCTCCCCACAAGAGTCCTCGGGTGGGGGGGGGGAGTGAAGGGAAAGTGGTATTTCACATTGAGATTCTTTTGTTTTGTGCTTCTGATTGACAAAGTGTCCAGAGACTTCACCATGTAGTTGAAGAGGATAAGTCTACTATTGTGAATCAATGCTTCCCATCTAGGGAGGTTGTCTTCTTCTCTTTCTTCTTTTCTTGTCCTTCCTTCCTTCCTTCCTTCCTTCCTTCCTTCCTTCCTTCCTTCCTTCCTTCCTTCCTTCCTTCCTCTCTCTCTCTTTGTTTTTTTGAGACAGGATTTCTCTGTGTAACAGCTCTGGCTGTCCTGGAACTTACTTTGTAGACCAGGCTGGCCTGGAATTCACAAAGATCCACACACCTCTGCCTCCCAAGTGGTAGGATTAAAGGCATGCACCACCACCGCCCAGTGGGAGGTTGTCTTCTATCTTTAAAAACCAGGGTGTGTGTGTGTGTGCATGGGCGCACACATAATTTCCAGATGGTTCTTTCTTCACTGAAGTTCAGAGTTTAGACCGCATTCCCCAATGTACAGAACAGAGCAAGTTCTTTAGGAGAGGCTGGGAACTGGAGGGTGACTGGACAAGAAGTTAGAGATATGAAGGGGGCACACAGATAGATCAGGAGCGGGGATATTCATCTTACGAGGACTCCCCATTTCTTACTGGCCATACGCTTGTCATCTCTGGTTTTCTCCTACATCTGTGCCAACTATGTGTTCATCTTCACTGAAAAAGCTCTCTTTCTTCATGCATCAAGGCTGTGGCAATGGCTTCAGACCCGAGTGCACCAAACCTTTCAGTTCAGCAACCCATGTCTAACTGGCTCAAGTTCTCTTACTCCAAGGGTAAGCTTTTCCAGCTCAGTTCAGATGTCTGTTCCTGAGCTAAACAGCTGTGGCTTGAATACATAAGCATCTGTGTGATGCAATCACCAAGAGCTCGGGAGGCAGAGGGACCAAATGATGGAAGCGCTTCACAGAGAGGAGCCAGGAGCAGACAGACAGCCAGGAAGCCATCAACCAGGATCAGCAATTATGGGAGTTCTTGGGATTGGCAAGCACCACAGCCAGGGCACTAACTTCCTTCCTTCCGGGCACCGCCCTAGGAAGGCATTTTACAGATAAGGACATTGAGGCCCATTGAGCTCAGGTAAGTTGGCCAGAATCACAGATTTGATAAGTGGTGGAGGCTGCATTTAAACCAAAACCCACTGACTCAATTGCCTCGGCAATTTAATCTCTTGCTATTATTTTGAATGGCAATAAAAACAAAAATCTAGTCAAAGTTACAGGTGGGAGACTAGAGGGAAGAGACGGCAGGGAATGTTCTTCCTCTGAGATACGAAGGAAGGATGAGAAAATAGATTAAAAGGTGGACCGTTGGAGCTCGAGTGTCCATAGCAGGGAATCTCGTGCAAGAGAGAATAGACATGAAGATGAAAAAAAAAAATCTATAGTCATATAACCGTTGGACATGCTCCAAGAGTCGTAAAAGAATCCGGCTCAAGAGATGAAAGTGGTTGTGTGTGGTAATAAAAGTACTCTCTGTGCTGGGCCCCTGTGCCACCAAAACACCAAAACTGGAAGCAGTTCTCATGCAGAGAAGCTCATCGTCCCAGTGGCCAGCCCCTTCGGTGGCCACCCTGCCCAAGACTCCTGAATACTCTTGAGTCAGAAGATCTGGAGGTGGGGCAAGGCCATCCTGGAGCCTGCATCACATCTTAGCTTCCTCCTGCATCCATCCTACATCCTGTCTCAGCATTCTCCCTTCCACAGGAGAGGATCCAAGTACTCTCCGGGATACACATCCTGCACCTGAATTCTATCTCAGCGCCTGTTCCCCCCACCCCCAACCAGCAACCAGCCACTTCCTGTGAGCGAGTGGCACAGGGCAAAGCAGAAACCTGCAATCCCTAACCCCCACCTTGCTGCTGTACCAAGCTTGTTCTGGCATAAACAGCAAAAGATCACTAGGGGTCTGTGCTGGTTCCGGAACCTAACCTGGTCTGCTGGCTAGCCGCGTAACCAGACAGCCTGCTGAGATATGACACCCTTCTTATGAAACAATGTAAAATGACTAACAACAACACAACACAGACTCGTGGGCTGGGGATGTGGTTCCTTTGGTAGAAGCCTTGTTCAGTATGCACAGAGCCCTGTGTTCAATTCCCAGCATTGCTCAAAGCGGCATGGTGGTACATGTCAGGAACAGCTGACTCCATTCTCTTTTTAGTTGAACAGTGTTAGTTTAGTTGATCATGTTCTTAGCTAGAGGCCAACTTTTTTGACTGGTTCTTCTTCAATAACCTCAGTAACTTTATACATTGTAAATTGTTCCCACTGTTCTGAGAAATGACTGACCATAAGATGTTTTGTGGTATGTTAACTCTCTGACCATATACCCATAGCATGTACCTTTCCTGTGATCATAATAATTGCAAAATTCCACTTTTAATCACTTGGTATAAAGAGACTACTCTGCCTTTAATCTGGGATGTTTTCACTGTCCTACTATGAGAGACTGAAAAATACGGCCTGGCCATTAGTAAATTTTATTTTGCAATATCTGGGTGTTAGCACCTGGTTTTCGACACCATAACAAAACACACCTGTCATCCCAGCTCTTCAGTGAGAGAGGCAAGGAGATAAGGAGTTCAAGGTCATCTTCAGCTATTGTGGTGCTCAAAGCCAACTTGGGGGGTACATGAGACTTTGTCAAGGGGTGGGGACTTATTTGACACCCACTCAGGCACCATAATTGAAGCTGGGGATTCAGGACTGGAAAAAGCATCCCCTGATGTAGCAGGAACCTTAACAATTCTTATTAATAAAATCAAACCTGGGCCGGGCGGTGGTGGCGCACGCCTTTAATCCCAGCACTCGGGAGGCAGAGCCAGGCGGATCTCTGTGAGTTCCAGGCCAGCCTGGTCTCCAAAGCGAGTTCCAGGAAAGGCGCAAAGCTACACAGAGAAACCCTGTCTCGAAAAACCAAAAAAAAAAAAAATCTAAAAAAAAAAAAAAAAAAATCAAACCTGAGGCCAGTTATTGGCGTGAAAGCTGGTAGATCAGATGCAGAACAAGCCACAGCTACCTCACCTTGCCAATTCCTCACCTGGTCCTGTTTCCTCAGGCTGGAAGCCTCTGAGTCCTCATCTAGAATGAGTCTCAGCTGAACTGCTGCTCAAAAGCCTGAGTGCTTAACCAGCCAAATGCTGCTAGCTTCTGGTCCTCACACCTTATATACCTTTCTGCTTTCTACCACCACTCCCTGGGATTAAAGGTGTGAGTCACCACGCCTGGCCGTTTCCAATGTGGCCTTGAACTCACAGAGATCCAGAGGGATTTCTACCTCTGGAGTGCTCGGATTAAAGGTGTGAGTGCCACCATTTTCTAGCCTCTATATCTAGTGGCTGTTCTGTCTCTGACCCCAGGTAAATTTATTAGGGGTGCACAATATTTTGGGGAACACAATACCACCACAACCTGCTGTGGATACAAAAACACAGCTCTCATCTCAAAGGAGGTACGAGTTAGTTTATTCTGAAGCCAAATATGACAATGGTCCCAAGACGTAGGTTTAGGTTACCCCAAATTCCATGCTCCTCTATATGGAAACAGTTTCATGAAATTTTTATAATAACACACACACAAAAAAAGAAATAAATCAAGACACTTTTCAAATATGTCGGTAGAAATCTGAGACAAGTGGCGACAAGAGCAGAGAGATCTCGGCTACAGGGTTTATGTTCTCTGATGACACGCTCAGCTTTGGGGTCGGTGGGCGCAAGTGGTCTGCCAAAGGAATGCATTCCAAAACTGTTTCATCTGATCGTCACAATGTTGCATCTGGCACGGAGGGAGGGAGGGAGGCAAGGCATGGCTGGCTGTTCAATGGGCTAGAGATAAATTGTAATTAGGCTCCAGGTCTGCAACTTTCCCAACCTTTTTACACCAATAAAGCTGCCTTCAACCTTTTCAGACACAACTTCATTCCATAAACCCTTGTTCACGCGGCCATTATGGGGCTCCCAGTTGAATAGAAGGTATGACCTCCAAAATATGGAGGGAGGGCTACAAGGGAAGCAGGAAGAATCTCCTTCAGTCGACATGACTTGTGTGTCAGGGGCGCTGAAAGAGAAATGGACAGAGCACAGGGAAACGGTGGCCTTTGTGGTAATCACTCAACCATGGTCACGAGGAGCACATCCCAGCAGGATTGTGTGGGTTTGATCCTGCCTCGTCCCTTTCTTCTTACTGTGTAAACCACTTCACCTCCCAGGTCTCAATTTCCTTCTCTGTAAGATGGCAGTTATTTATAAATCAGCGTGGGCTACTGCAACAAAATAGTATGAAGTAGTATGTATTCACAACACGCCCCTAGGGTCCCGCATGCCCGGCGGGACCTACTCACTTCTGCTAGTCATTTCCAGGTCAAAACGTCTTGCGTCTTGCGTGACCAGGACCCCGTGGCTTTGCGTGGTTGCGTAAAGCGCGCAGCACAACCATGTGATCTACACGCATGTGTGGAATAGCCACATGGGTCCGTGTGCGCAGGCGTGGCCCAGCCTTTATAAGCCGGCGCCATGATTCCCTGCCCCACTTCATTCACGAGTCTTTCCACAGGCCTGTGCACATCTGCCCCTCCCTTATCTTAATAAAACTCTTGTTAGTGGATTCTGTTGTGTTTCGGGACGTTTCCTCGCAGGGTAAGAGCACCGCAAAAAAAAATCCAACATAAACAAAAAATATTTCTTCTGCATAGTTCTCGAGGCTGTGAAATCCAAAATCAAGGTGCTGGCAGTTGAGTCCGGGGTGAGCCCTTTTTTCTGGGGTTCAGACATCTTCTTCATGCCTTTTCACATGATGAAAGGAGAGAGAGCAGGGAGAAATCTCTCTGGTGTCTGTTCTGATAGAGGCCCCAATCCCACTGTGAGGGACCACACTCGGGTTTTCAGGTAACCCCAATCCTCTCTATGAGGCCTGTCTTCATCACACTGGGACCCAGGACTTCAGCTAAGAGTTCAGTCTGGAGCAGCAGTACAAATCATGCTTTCCTCATTGGAGAGCTGTGAGGATTCAGCCAATACATGCAGAGAACAGACGACAAGGCCCAGAGGCTCCACATGGTAAAGCTCCTGTATAAGGGCTCATTTTTTTATTAAAGTCATATGAGCTGAATCCCAAACTGGGAAATGTCAAGTGTGTCAAGGCCTCTGTTATGGGAGCTCAGTTTCTTGGGGTTCTTTTGTTTCTCAAAGGAAGTGGGGGGAAAATGAGCTTATTCCTGGGAATTAAGACAGGCTTTTTTCATGCAAATATTGGCTTGGAGAGTCCCTTTGCAATCAATTACCAAGGTGAAAATCGTAAACCTCTGGCTCTCTTCACTTCCTACCTTCTCTCTGCTCTCAGCTCCCTCTTTGGCGATCAAATGCCTGACAGTTTTAGAGTTCTGCCCACTTAGGGGATTATTCTTGTTAGTGAGTATTTAGCCTTTAATCCCACGGGGCACAAGCAGGTTGAAATATAAGACATCATAGAAAAAGAAGAATTTAGCAGGGTTAATCAAGAGGTGAGAGGTGAACAGGGTTGAAACAGAATCCAAAGTAAACCCGTGTCACTGAAAACACCAGCTAGCTCTAAGAGAAGCCCTGGAATTGTGGACAGAAATAATATGTTTATTCAGCCTCCTCGTCTTCTTTACCTACAGAGGCTTTGGTGCATTTCCTACTGGAGGCAGTTGTGGATTCCATTCTGCATTCAGATATAGCATCATGTGCTGTGGGATGCCTTTCTGTATGCTGTGAATACGTGTTGTTCTGATTGGCTGATAAATAAAGCTGTTTGGCCTATGGCAAGGCAGCTTAGAGGCAGGCAGGAAATCCAGCAGAGAGACAGGAAGAAGAAAGGCAGAGGCAGAGAAGATGCCATTCTGTCATCCAGGGAGCAGCATGTAATGGCACACAGGTAAAGTCAAGGAACACGTGGTGACATATAGATTAATAGAAATGGGCTGAGTTTAGTTACAAGAGCTAGCTAGCAAGAAAATTGAGCCATAGGCCATGGACATGCAATTCATAATTGATATGATATAAGCCTCTGTGTGTTTACTTGGGTCTGAGAGGCTGCAGGACCGGGTGGGACCCAGGAAAACTTCCAGCTACAACCATGTCCATGGTCAAGTACACAAATGGCAAGTTTGAAATCCTCTAGGGTGGAAAAGGTGGGTCCCTCCTCTCCTTTTGGAAATGTTTGTTTATTTAAACTACTGAACTCTTTGGCACCTGTTAGCAGCTTGGCTCCTTGGATGGCTGCTATCTTACTTGTGTCTGTTGCTGTTTGATGACAGGCCGAGTTCTACAATCCCTGGTTGGACTTCCTGATCACTCTGTTTCCTGTGGTTGTCCTCCTTCTTTAAGAAGAATGTGACTGAAATGGTGATGACTAAAGAGTGTGATGATACAGTGTCACTGGTGAGAGAGGGCTGGGTACTCAAATAACAGCAGTGTAGGCCAAGGAGATGGCTCGGTCCATAGGGTCCTTGCCGAGCAAGCATGAGGACCCGAGTTCGATCCCCAGTGCCTGAGTAAAAACACAAGGCACTGTAACTGCACCGGTAATCCTGGAGCCAGGGAGTCAAAGAGAGGATTCGTGGGGCTTGTTGGCTAGCCACTCTAGCTTAATGGGTAAACTCCAGATTGTGAGAGACCCTGCCTCAACAATGAAGGGAGAGTGACTGAAGAAGACATCCAGCATTGACTACTGGCCTTCATACACACACACACACACACACACACACACACCACAGCTTTACCGAGATAGAATTCACATATCATAAAATTGATCCTTTAAAAAAGATACAACTCGAAACCCTGTCTCAAAAAAAAAAGAAAAAAAAAAAAAAAAAAAAAAAAAAAAAAGATACAACTCGCCAGGCGGTGGTGGCGCACGCCTTTAATCCCAGCACTCGGGAGGTAGAGGCAGGCGGATCTTTGTGAGTTTGAGGCCAGCCTGGTCTACAGAGCGAGATCCAGGAAAGGCACAAAGCTACACAGAGAAACCCTGTCTCGAAAAACCAAAATAAATAAATAAATAAATAAATAAATAAATAAATAAATAAATAAATACAACTCAGTGGTGTAGCAAATCACCTAGACAACCTGAATTCAGAACACCTCTTCATCCCCAGATAAAACTGCACACCCCTTTGTACTTATCCCTTCTTCTCCTCCCCCCCCCCACTACTGCCCCTAACAACTACCATCTACTCTATGCATGTGCCTGTTCTGGATGTCACACAGCATGGGAATCATAAACAACATAGCCTCTGAGGCTTTCTTCCTTCACATCACACAGTATTTTCAAGGTCTCACTCAGTCTCTGTTGTATCTAGGAAGGACTGTGAACCGGCCTGATAGCTGGAGGAGAATGTGTCTATATGAAAACTTAAAATGCTCGAACTAACTCCTAGATTGGACATCCAATATGGCTACCTCAGAAACATCTCCACATTCTTGGAGATAGCTGTAGAGAGACATTCATTGCAGCCTTGACAGACTGGAGAAAAGCCAAAGTCCATTAGTGAGGGGCTTGGTGGGATACATTGGGACTCAAGCCTACAGTGGTATGGTATGTGGCTGGCCATTCATGGGTAAGTCAGTACAGGCTGGGCTGGGCTGGGCTGCTCTCCAGAATCCATTCATAAGTGAATATAAGGCAAATAGCCAAGTGCACAACGGTGTATAAAGTTGACTTCTCCCCCCCCCCCCCTTTGCTTATGTTTTGTTTTGAGATATGTCTCAGGTAGTAAAGGCTTGCCTCAAACTCACTTATACAGCCAAGGATGAACTTGAACTCCTGAGCCTCCTACCTCTACCACCCAAATTCCAGGATTATAGGTATATACCACCATGTCCAGCTAAAGCTGACTTCTGCCTGTGTAGAATCTATATGAATTTGCAAGTGTGTGTGTGTGTGTGTGTGTGTGTGTGTGTGTGTGTGTATGTGTGTGTGTGTGTGTGTGTGTGTGTGTGTGTGTGGTTCCACTTACTGTTCTTTAACATTCATGAAGATGTAGATACTGTATGTAGTCAGTAGAAGCCATACTGTGAGTTTAGAGTTTTGACCATTCTCTAGGCTAGCAACTGAGAATAGTCATAATAATCTCCTGAGATTACGGGTGAAAGACAAAGAACTGGGGCTCCGAGCTAACCTTGCGATCGCCGGTGGCAACAATGACCCTCTATGTGCTCTGATGTTTGGTAGTGTGAGTGTATTAAACACACTTGACATATTTTCTATTGAAAATGGACTTATGAGGACATAAGACAAGTGGTATGTGGGGACAAGAAACTCCAAGAAAGCTATCTCTGAGAGGGTGTCAAAAAAACTACCAGTGATGCCTTCAGGGACAATTGCAGACCTAGGGGACATAGAAGGGCAGAAAGGAAGGCTCACCACTTATGAATATATTTTGGCTTTGTCTGAATTTTATTTACCGAGTAATCTAATCCTGAAAAAAAATACAGATGGAGATGAGGTCTCTTAAGTAGTTCCTGTGCATTTTAGAGTCTGGGGACCTCCTCAGGAATCCCACAGCCTCTGCCCTGAAGGGTTTTGTGGTCAGTCACAACCCCAAGCCTGAAGTCCCAACTAGAGAAGACCAGCTTCAGTGAAACACAAAGATCTTGGATTTGAAATTGAAAGCCTTTGGCTCTTATCTTCCCAGAGACTTGCCGACACCTGCCTGGCATTTTAGCCTGCCAATTAGAGGTGAATGCACATGCTCTCTTTGATGTCAAAGAGCAAGTGGAGAGGTAACTTCAGAGGTACCCCTTTCCCCGCCTCCCCGGGCTGCTCTACAGCCAGTGACTCATTGGGCTTTTATGCCTTGTGAGAGGCTCTAGGTCTGTATTCCTACTCCTGAGGCCCTTTGCAGAGAGTCCTCAGCATTTGGTCTGGGACCAGGGCAATATCTTAATGCACCTTTAGACCTCTGGTGGAAATGTTCTCATCACTTGTCTGGTTTCCAAAGCTCGTGGGATAATCTCCCCAGGCATCTATGGAACACTGATCCCAGGTGGGAGAGGGGACAAAGTCAAGGTCTCTGCTCTGACATGTGAAGTCAAAGTCACTGTCAGTGTTGGTCGCAGCCAGAGTTCATTTCCTCCCACTGATGTTGGGATAAAGTCAAAGCCAGCAAAAGATAGATTGTGTAACTTTTACTTTTAAAGGAGTACTTAATTATGGAAGCTATGATTGATATTTTGATATTGCTTATAATGGCTTCACTAATTTTTTTGTCTCAGTCAAATAAGAAGTGAGAAGTATAAACCCCTCTCCCCAGCCAAAATCCAAAAGAATTCCTCCCCAGCTGTACAAAGTCCCTCTGATGCTATCTAGAATAAAAATGTCAGTGTAAACAATGTATGGAAATCCATCCGCATTTACCTGACATTCTTTAAGATCTCTCTCCAAATTGCCTTAACAACCTCTGGCATCAAAGCCACAGAGAATATGTGGAGTTTTCCTTCCTGTTTGAGTAACACTTATTAAGACAGGTAGCAATTAAAAGCAAATCATAATTTTTAAACCTTAAGGGAAGCTATTGCGGTATGGGATGTCAGCTCCCACCCACTTAGGGAGTGGTTAGTAATAAAACAGCAAGCTTCACTAGGCCTTAAAACCAAAGCACTCCTCCAAAGACTCCCCGCCTTAGTGACTTTCCATAGCTATGATAAGACACCACAACCAAGGCAACTTATAAAAGAAAGCATTTGATTTGGGCTTATAATTTCAGGTGGCTAGTGTAGGCAGGAGTTTCTGTCCTGCCTGCCAATTCTGAAGTAACCAACACAGAGGCTTAATATCAATTACAAATGCTTGGCCAATAGCTCAGGCTTATACTAACTAGCTCTTAAATTTTTTAAGGTGTTTTTTATTTTATTTTATTTATTTTAAAAAGTTTTTTTTTTTCATTTTCATGACATGTCTTCCTTATTATGTTAACCCTTTCTACATATACCCTGAATTGTGTTTCCCAGTGAGGGATTATCTAACCTTTGGGCATGGATGTGAGAAATTGTGCTGATTGAGTTAATTGATGTGGGAAGACCCATCTTTTTTTTTTTTTAATTTATTTGTCTTTTAAAAAGTTATATTTTCATTTTACATACCAATCCCTGTTCCCACTCCCTCTCCTTCTCCCACCCCCTACATCTCCCCATCCCACCCACCCCCCCATCCACTCCTCAGAGAGGGTAAGGTCCTCACTGGGGAGTCAAGAAAGGCTGGCATATCAAGCTGAGGCAGGACCAAGCCACTGCCACTGTGTCAAAGCTAAGCAAGGTGTCCCATCCTAGGGAATGTGTTCCAAAAAAGCCACTTCATGCTCCTGGGATAAGTCCTGGTCCTACTGTCAGGGTTCTCCAAACAGATCCAGCCACATAACTTACACCGACATTCAGAAGGCCTGGTTTGGTCCCATGCAGGTTCCCCAGCTGACAGGCCGGAGTCCATGAGCTCCCACCAGCTTGGGTCAGCTGTCTCTGTGGTTTTCCCCATCCTGATCTTAACCTCACTTCCCTCTCTTCAGCTGAAGTCTATGAGCTCAGCCCAGTGCTTGGTTGTGGATCACTGCATCTGCTTCCATCAGTTATTGAATGTAGGTTCTATGATGATGATTAGGGTAGTCACTAATCTGATTATAGATAAAGGTAAGTTCAGGCACCCTCTCCACTATTGCTAGGAATCTTAGTTGGTGTCATCCTTGTAGATTCCTGGGGATTTCCCTAGCACCAGATTTCTCCCTAACCCCTTAATGGTTCTCTCTACCAAGATATTTCTTTCATTGCTCTCCTCTCTACCCTCCCTCCACTCAGCCATCTCAGTCCCTCCTGTTCCCATCCCCCATCCCTTCCCTTCTCGCTCTTACATTTTAAATGAAGCCATATTTCTTATTTACATTCTGCCATGTGGTGGTGCCTTTGTTAGCATGGCACGTTCATCTCCTGCTCCCTCTTCATCCAGCTAGCAACATCTCTGACTCTGCCCTTCCTCTTCCCAGCATTCTCTCTGTGTCAGGCTATCTCACCCCATCTCTTCTTGCCCAGCTATTGGCCACTCAGCTTTTTATTAACAATGAGAGCAATACATATTCACAGTGTACAAAGATTTTTTCACAGCAGGCTAGAGTCCATGATGGTGAAGCAGAGGTATGGCTGCAGGAAGAGTTGAGAGCTCACATCTTGATCCCCAAGTAAGAGAAATTGTGAATGGGGAGAACCCCTTGAAACCTCAAAACTTGTCCCCAGTGACACACCTCCTCCAACAAGGCCATACCTCCTGATCCTTCCCAAACAGTTCCACCAGCTGGGAACCAGGTATTCAAACACATGAACTATAGGGACTATTCTCATGTAGACCATCACAATCCAGATGGAAGTCATCATTCTGCTCACTCAAGTAGGAAATGCTGTCCTTTCTTTGTAGTGTTATAACTCTGGTTTGGCGGTGCTACTCTGCACTAACTCATTCCTGAGGCTTTGAAGAGATGGGATGCTTTTTTTTTTGTAGCATCCTTGTATTCAGAATATGCTACAAATTCCTCCACTTGAGCAGTGTGGCCCAACTACAGAAGTCATAGTTCCCCTGATCAGTAACACACTTTGGGCTTGAGAGCTGCATGTGCTGAAAGAACTCACTAAAGCTAACTTCATGGGATCGTGCTTAGTTTTGTTTCTATTTCTGTGATAGAACACTCTGACCAACAGCAACTTAAGAGGAAAGGACACAGTCCGTCATTGAGGAAAGTCAGAGCAGGAACTCCCGGCAGGAATCTGGATCAGAAATAATGGAGAAACATGGCCGGCTGGCTCACCTTCTGGCCCCACTCAGAGGCTCATGCTTAACCAGCTTTCTTCCACAGTGCTGGCTAGACCACCTGCCCAGAAAACAGCACTGGCTCACAGTGTGCTTTCCTGTGTCAATTAAGACACTCAAAACGCCAGGGGGTGGGGGGGGTGGGGGTGCACAGCTTTAATCCCAGCACTTGGGAGGCAGAGCCAAGTGAATCTCTGTAAGTTCGAGGCCAGCTTGGTCTACAGAGTGAGTTCCAGGACAGGCACCAGAACCACACAGAGAAATCCTGTCTCGAAAAATAAAACAAAACAAGAAAACAAAACAAACAAACAAACAAACAAAAAAACCCACTCAAGACAATCCCTCATAGACATGTCCACAGACCAATTTGATAAAGGCCATTACTCAACTGAGACCCTTTTCCAGATGATTACAGGGTACATCAAGTGGCCAGTTAATGGTAACAAGGACAGAATGTTAAACTGATATCTATTTTTAGAAACCCCACTCTTGAAATAGACTCTGAATCCAAAACCCCTTTCCCTCCACAATCAACTCTGGTCCCTAGAACGATGGGCCTATGTCTGGTTATCCATGTTAAATTTATCTTTGAAGTGTCAGCAGATAAAATAGACCAGCACCAAGGCCCCACCCCGGAGACTCTGCTCTGCATTTTGGTACCACCCTAGGTGCTTCTAAAATACAGTTGGACACAGAAGCCATCCAAGTCTTCATCATTCTCACCCGGATCATGGTGGAAACCTAAGTAGCCCTCATCTTTTGTTCCTCAGATGAACTATCTCAAAATTTTACATTTAATGTATTTCTCCTATTAATCCATGTTTGATAGTGAAGAACGAGAGAATAAAAGCTGGCATAAGGAAAGACAGCCTTACCACTGCTGATGGTCAGTAACGATGACACAATCCTTTACTGTCGTCCCTCCCAGAACTTTTCTTAGGTACATAAAATATGTATTTTCAAAAGGGAGCTCTTGCTGAGGTTGTTTCCAGGATCTTTCTCCTTTAAAAATGCATTGTGGGCATGTTTCCAGGTCGGTAAACAGAACACCCCACCTTTCTGAATGGCTGCCTGGCATCTGTGTGCCTCTGCCATGCTGCCAAACAAACGGTTATATCAGGGCTGGGCATGTATATTGTTTCCTCGAGGGTTGGGGTTGTTGTTTTGGTTTGGTTTGCTTTGTATTGTTTTGGGTTCCTCTCCCCCCCCCGGCCCCCTCCCTGACTATAAGGACTATTGAAATGGGTGAGAGAGGAGGGAGTTGGCATATTTCCTTGAGTATATTCCTGAAAGAAAATTTGCTGAGGCACTGTGTGGGGTGGCGCTACAATTCTCATGCACATTGCAAATTGCTCTTCAAGACACCTTTACCCAGGCTGTGCTAGCCAGGACTCACTTTGAACCAATACAGACATCCTTGTCTTTGTTTAAAAGAGAAGTCTATTCAATATAGCAAGTGAATGAAAAAAAAAAAAAGAAAGAAAAAAAAATAGAAAGGAAAGGAAAGGGCATGGCTGCTCCTAGGTACGGTGGAAGAGAAACTTTATTGTGGCTATAAGGGAGAGTGTAGGTAGAGGCAGGGATATCTGGGAGAGTCCAGAGTGGACAGGACTAGACTTAGCTGGGCCATGTGGGCAGAGGGGGAGAGGGAGGAAGAGGGAGGAGAGGCGAACCAGGAGCCGCAGCCAGGAGGCCAAAGGCATAAAAAAAAGGGGGGGGGCAGGGGGGAGGTAAACCAAACTAGGGAAGAACCTCTAGGGGAAGGGCAGTCCAGCCCCTGGCCTGGAGAGTTCAGGGTAGAGGGCGGCATATGCTAGCCATACCTGGTAACAGGCAGGGACTGAGGGATGCTGGGAGAACCTTGTGGCTAGGTCTGCTTTGGTATGTTAACTAGGCACCTCAGTTGTTTGTTCCCAGGTTTGAAACTTAACAGCAAGTGAAAAAACATCTACATGTTTCAATTTCTTTCAAGCGGTGAATTTTGAACATTTTCACCTTCTAATAATTTGAATATCTCCTTTTGCAAATATTCCATTCATGCTCTGGGTCCATTTCCTATGAGGCGTCCTCTTCCTTATGCATGTGCAGGTCACGGTTATTAACTTGCTCCCATTTTGTCCCTTAAAAAGGTAAACGACATTTATTTGTTTGTTTATGCACATATGGATGCGTTGGGGCACTCATGCACAGGGGTCAGAGGTCACTTGTTGGGGCTGTTATCTCTTTCCACCACGTGAGCCCTGGGGCTGGGACACTTGGCAAGCATCCTTACCCACTGGACATCTCACCTGTCCAGCTTTGTCCTTTTTAACCTTAAACACTTAAAACCTCTTGGTTTTTAACTCCAGTTTGTGTTACACTTCATTTTTACACTTTTATTTATTTTCAGTATTTTTTATTGATTCAATTTGTTCTTCTTCGAAACATTCGAAATGTTTCCATTTCTTTCAACTGGTGAATTTTGAACATTTTCACGAAAAATTTCATACAGGTGCCTAGGACACTCTGTTTACTCTGTCACCCCCACCCCACCCTCTCTTATCTCTCTCTCACCCTGTCATAGCCCTTTCTTCCCGTGAGTCCGGTTCCCCATTCATGCACTTTGATCTTCTGACCCACCATTGAAATCTTCACATAGTCAAGTCTGCTGTGGATATCACTCTATATAAATAAAACACTGATGGCCAGTGACCAGGCAGGAAGTATAGGCGGGACAAAGAGAGAGGAGAATTGGGGAAACAGGAAGAAGGAGGAGAGACACTGCAGCCACCGCCAGGACAAGCAGCATGTAAAGACGCCAGTAAGCCACCAGCCACGTGGCAAGGTATAGATTTATAAAAATGGGTTAATTTAAGATAAAAGAACAGTTAGCAAGAAGCCTGCCATGGTCATACAGTTTATAAGTGATATAAGCTTCTGAGTGATTATTTTATAAGTGGATTGTGGGACTGCGGGCCTTGGGGAACCTGGAGAGAAGCCCTCCAGCCACACAAGTCTGCCGGTCTTGTTTCTCCATAAGGTTTTAAGGTTCTGGGCAGCACAGTGAAAGACGGTTCTCCACTCCAGGGTTCTACACTCGCCTGTTTCCCTGGTTCTCCCATGCCTTCCTTTTTGTTGAATTAAATCTTTGTGGCTAATTAACTTTAAAGTCCTATGATGATCACGCCACTCCCCCTCCTTAAATTATTGCTACCTCTCTGTTGCCTGTGGGATTAGGTTCGGGTTCCTGCACGCCCCTTGCTTTATCCAGTCATCCTTAGCTGTATGCTCACTGGATTCCCCCCACCTCCAGCTCTGGAAGACACTAGGAGTCTTTTCCCTCTCCAGAGAACCCACTAAATTCCTTCAGAGCAGAGGCCAACATGGCTTGGATAACCCCAGCACCTAAGACAGCATTTAGAAAGAAATACATACTAATTAAAAGAGAATAAATGAAATGTTACCTCTCCCAGGAACTATCCTCCCAGGCTCCCGGGCAGTCTGCTCTTCCATAGTGTGTTCCTAAAACATATCATTGCCTGTTATAACATGGCATTTTATACCATTACATTGCTTTAAAAGCCATTGGACTTAAATAAATCTAATTTCCTCCTCAGGCACAATATCCATCCCATCTCTGCCTCCCAGCAGGAATGGGTCCAACAACCGGTACTCACTATGCACCGTTGGCTTGGGTGACGGGGGTGGGGGGGTGGGGGGAGGTGGGGGGGATTTCTAATGAGTCCTCCCTGGCTTGCGGTTCTGCCCTTGGTGTGTCCTGGCATGTCCTTGTTCCCAGAAGCAAAGACTATGACAGGCTCTAAACAGACAACTAAATTATGAGGTAGAACCTGCAATCACCAGGAGCACAAATACTGCCCCATGGATGTACTGTCTCAGAAACATGCCTCCCGGCACCTCCCCCGGACACCATCCATCATGCCTAACTGTCAGAGGGTCCTTGTGGCCATTTGCCTGAGGATCAGAATCAAAGACTTCAGAAAGCTGGTGAGAAAAAAGAATTCGTTTTTTTTTTTTTTTTTTTTTTTTTTTTCTCCAAGAACTAAATTACTCCTGCTGTTCCTTCGGCTGCCTCTAACGTAGAAGTTTAGCAGATTTCTTTTCTCTGATCTTTTCCATTGTTATACATTAAGTACTTTATTCTGATAGTCTCCATCCCATCCCAGTACCACCTTTCCAGACAAGGCCCCTGAAATCCTTTTAGTGGGCTAGCCATTCTGAGTAATCATTAAGCAACCCATCCCCTTTCCCACAATTCCCTCTGCCTAGAAGTGCTGAGTGTGTCAACGTTATAAGCTGAGACTTCAACTCGAAGCAGCACTAAGGCCTTTCAGATGCATATGTTACAAACTGGCTCCACTTCGAAGTTTGGGCCCAAAGCAGCGTTGGTTTCCTCTGGATGACATCAGCGATCATAATCAAACCGATCTTGGGCATGTCCTCTTGCCACTCCGAGATCTGGTTTCCTCGTCTGTGGAACAACAAGGAGGGTGGGCCTGTGATCTGGAAGCTTCTCTTCCACCCAGTATCTGATCATCTTTTCCAGGGTGGCAGGAATGAAGACCACCCAGGCAGCCACGGAGAGGTGTCACTCCTGCTAATCCAGCCCCGTCACCCCGCCTGCTGTAGGTGTCCTTGCTGCAGACATAGAGTAGGGAGGTGGCTCCCACCTGCAGCTCAGCTCACAGGACCTCACTGTGCTAATCACGCAGGCTTCCCATGAGGCAAACCTGCTTGTGAGCTAACCAAGCGCTCCCGGGCAGATGGGTGTGCACTGGACTTCAATGTAAGGCCATCCCACACATGTCCATACCTCAGAAGCCATGAGTGGAATTATCAGGGGCAATCCACGAGAGAAAGCCTTTTTTTTTTTTTTCCCCAAGACAGGGTTTTTCTGTGTAGTTTTGGTGCCTGTTCTGGTACTCACTCTGTAGACCAGGCTGGCCTCGAACTCACAGAGATCTGCCTGGCTCTGCCTCCCGAGTACTGGAATTAAAGGCGTGCGCCACCACCGCCCGGCAAGAAGTCTTTTATCTCTGGAGTTTTTAACAGTCAGAAATGGCTCTTGAAGCTTAAGTGTTCCTGGCCTGTCACCCTCACCTCCTAAAGGCCCTTTTCTGTTTCCAGGGAGCCAAGCCTGCTCTCCCATTCTCATAAATGCCTGTCTGCTTCAAGCCCACCAAAGAGGGGCAGAGGGACCGTTACAAAACAACAGCTGGCTTTCCCTGAGCACCCAGGTGAGCACTGAGGCCCAGGCCTGGACAGAGGGAACAGGGCAGAATTCTCTTCCCTCCACTCCTGGCTGACAAAACCAGCCCAGATGGGGCAAGAATGGAAACAACCCAGATGGATCCTTGCTGTCCCTAACATCTTTGGGATAAGTCCATACCACCTGCCACGGGGCACTCATCCTACCACGTGAAGCAGTGACACTCTGGGGAACCAACAGACTCCCCATCCACCCCACCCATCCCACGCTATGCTCAAGACATAGTCCGGAAGGGACCTGGGCAGACACAGTGAGGAGCCTCGTTGCTAAACACTGGGCTGTGGTCCCTAGCCACAATGTCTGGTTCTGCGGCCTCCTATGTGAACTTGAACAGACTGTCTAACCTCTGCTTGCCTCAGTTTCCTCATCAGAGAAGAGGGGTCGTTGTGGTCTTTACATGAGTACACACAGAGCAGAAGACGCTCTCTCCACATTAATGTTTTGCACGCATCCAATAGGACCGCATCAACCCACTTCCGTGACCTAGGAGGAGCTTTCACGAAGATTTATATTGACATTCGCGGTTCACTCCATTTTCCTTCTCCTGCTCAAGTAACAGCTGGCGGTTGGTGAGGCTCAGACAGTGGGGTAGTAAGGGAACTAGAAGAAACAGACAGCAGCTGTCCCAGACACACCTCAGAAAGAACGCATCAATAGGTGACAGTGAAGATTTCATTAGCCAATCTCATAAAATATTGCCTCTCCCTTCCTTCTGTGCAGGTCAAGTTGAGTTAAAATATCAAGGCTTGAGGGTGCACTCATAATCAGAAGCTGCATCAAATTCAGGTCTGTCTGCTGGTGTTTCTCACACATGCAACCCAATTTCCATGCTAAATTTGCATATGTTTATCAGTTGAATGCCAGCATTATGCAAAACCAATGCATTTCCCCCCCCTTTGGGGGAATGAAGCAGGTCATTGATAATACTTAATCAAAAAAAAAATTTAATAGATTAAGCCAAGCCTAGTGACTCGGAAGGACTGACGTGTGACCCTGACAGTTAACAAGGTCTAGAACCAGGAGCACACGAACCTTAATTTGCAAACTATCTCTCCATGGCTAGGTACGTTATGGAAGAGGGATGAATAAGATCACACGCTAATAAGAGAGAAAGGCTTTTACAAAAGGCTGCTAATTAGATGATTAACCATTGTGGAGCTCTTCGAGGTTCCCAGGCTGGGAGATTAAGGCTCCTTCACACAGCTGTCTGCCCATTTCCATAGCCCGCAGTGGCACCGTCCGACAGACACAGGGAGCATTGAGCAGCGGTGACAGAGCAAGCGCTGTGGAGGACCTGAGACCTTAATTCAATTGAATTGTAACTATTTTAAAATGCAAATAGCGCACATGGCTAGTGGCCGCCATACTGCATGTTGCATATGTAGCAGTATTTCCTAATGTTGTAGGAAACAAATAATATACTAAACAATAGAACAGACAAAAATTTACCAATCCTGGTATTGCCTTAAACAATCTCGATCAGATTTTTTGCGGGCACTAGTGAACCTGATTAGGGTTAGGATTTTGACCTTCACTTAGTCATCACCCTTTCCTCAAGGCCATACAAAGGCTGAAGAAAGAGGGAACTTTAGGAGAGAATTTTTCCTCCGCTTTCAAGTACTCAGAATTCTCATGAAGTAAACTGACGGCCTCTAATGACTGACTGTCTTTCAGATCAAAGCATCCCGAAAGGAATATGCAAATAACTTGTCAAGTGTTTCAGTCCAGGAAGAATGGTGTCAGTGTCTCGTTCCCCTGAATGATAGGGTAGAGTCCTGTGCATGATGGGCATTCTCCAACTCCCTCTCTTCTGCCGTAAGAACTGTGAATCCCATTAGCAGACTCCCCCAGGCTCCCAGAACAACGTCTAAACAGCTAGATGCTTTCCAGGTCTTTGCTGCTGAGCAATTTTGAAGGGTTGAAAGATTGGATTGTGGTGGGGATGGGCTGAAGGCGAACATGGGGTGGGGAATAGCTAATATGTGCCTCATTTGCGGCTTTTTGGTGCAGTGGTTTATAAAGCAATTAAGGAGAGGAATGAAGGTCCTGACTAGGTAGAATTCAATTCCCCTCTTTAATGGATTCAGGGGATGAGGAAGCATCAGGGCAATCCATCACTGCATTATTGTCATGCCCAGAGTTGTCTGTATTTCAGAAGACATTCATTTCCTTCATGGAGGGACAGAGACCTCTGTGTCAAGAGGGGTGACAAGACATCCCTAAATAATGAAAGTAGAGAACCAGAAACTGCAGCTCAGATCCCAGCTGAAAGCGTCTGCTCTGCATGGCATGGTTCTTTGCTTCTTGTGAGTCCAGACACCTGTCACTAGGCTATGTGGCTGTGGGTGGTCCAACTGGTAGGATTTCCAAGCTTATCTGACCCTAGATAAAACCCTGATGCTTCTTAAGGGCCAGCATCAAGATGTGTTGGACTGTGCAGGGGAAAGTAGCTGTCTGACTAATTGATGATCCCAGGTCCTTTGATGTTACAAGGATGGAGTTGATGCTTAACACCGCTGTATGGTGAGGAAGACTGTGTCATCAACAGGATGTGGCAAACCACTTGTGAGCTGCTCACCAGCAGTCAAAGCATCAGTCAGAAGATGGCTTTGAAGCTGAGGTTATGAGTCACTGATGTGGGTACCAGGGAGAGGCTGGTACTGCCTGAGGTGTGTTTTCTACACATTATGTCTTATCTTCACAACCACCTTTAAAGAGTTCAGACTTCTTCCTGTTTCCCATATGAAAACATAGAGGCTGAGAGGATAAAACAACCTAAAGTCATGCAGATGCAAGAATCACAGTCAACAGTCAACTTAAGTATGACTGGGCATGATGGTGGTGTGTGGGAGGCCAGCTACTACCTTTTACAGGGTTCCTATGAGGAGGAGAGAGGAATAAGGAATGTGTAGATAGAAAGATAGAGGAAATGAGACAGACAGAAACACAGGATAGCTTCAGGAGGACCTGAATCAATATCCATCGACCCCTTCTGTCTCTTCAAAAGGGCTTTTTATAACAATGCCAAGGAGTGTGGCAAAAGACCTCCCCCTTGCTAGATCAAAGCATACCACACAGCCAAATGTAGAGCCTTCCAAATACCTGGTAACCACACACATGATCAAGTCATCCTCTTATGTAGCTCTGCTGGGTAAAGCAAGCTCAGATCTCACTAGGAAACCCCTGTGGACCTCCACAGCGGTGCATGCTTATGATCTCAGCACTTCAGAAGCTGAGGCAGGAGGATTGTGAGTTTGAGGCTATCTTGGGCTACATAGCAAGACCCTGCCTCAAACCCAAAATAGAGAATAAAACTACTCCTTCATGTTTTGCTGACCTCAGGGCCTCTGCCTTTTCTATTTCATTAGGGCACATTGCAGAGGGCTATGAGTCTAGGCTCTGTTTTCTAGTGTCATGGGTCCAGATAATACAAGGAAGAATTTTAAGAGCTTGTCTAAGTTTTTGCCTCAAACCTGTACAGAAAGAAAAGAGGAAGAGAGTCTCAGGTAGATACTGTAGACTCATCCACTAACATGAATGGCCATGAGTCAATCCAATGCATAACTCATGAACGGAGCTGATGGGAGGCCTGCCCTTCCTATGTGTGTCCTTGGCAAACCAACTGGTATGAGCTCTGCCACTAGCATCTCGGCCAATATTAGAGGCGAAAGTGCTTTGTATCTAGATTTTTACCTTGTCAAAATTCCTGGTAACAGTCCACAAAGTTGTAAACCCTTGGATATTTCTCCTCATTAAAACTATGAAATTTAACCTGCAGCTACAGCCTTATAAAGCCAAGAGATGAATGTGCAAGGTTATTACTTGCAGTGTCTTACAACAGCAAAAAAAGATATGAGTATCCCCTCTTTCTTCAATAGGAAAATGACTGAGTTATAGAACATCCGTGAAGTGGGATACTAGAGAACTGTGATGGTGTGCCTTTTATACAATTGTGTAGAACACCTGAGCAGGTGGCTCCCACTGGTAATCTCTGTAATGAGGAGACTACCGCAGGAGGATGTCATGAATTGAAGGCCAGTATGGGCTACTTGGTGAGTCTAAGGCAGCCTGAAATAAGAGAAAGAGAAAAAGAAAGCAGAGGATCAGAGAGAGAGAGAGAGAGAGAGAGAGAGAGAGAGAGAGAGAGAGAGAGAGAGAGAGAGAGAGAGATCCCAAATTTCATGGTGGGCCACACCTGCAATTCCAGTACTTAGGAAATAGATCAGGAATTTAAGGTCATACTCAACTACATAACAAGTTTGAGGCATATCTTTGTTACAAGAGACCCTGTCTCAAAAAAAATTACATATAAAATGAGCTCTAGGATGTATATAATTGAAAGAAAGGAAAGTGTTGACCAATGCTCATAATGTGACCTTTGTGTAAAAACAGGAAGAAAATAATCTCATATGTCCTTGTAAAACTAAAGAGATTGTGGAAGAAACCAAGATGGAGGTCCTCTATGAGGCTGAGAAGAAAGAATGTGACAAGTCAGGAAAAAGACCATTAAGAAGGACATCTTTTGCAGTTATTATAACATATCTATGATATTTGGGTACTTCATAAAGTGTAGAGATTTATTAGACTCACAGCTCTGTGGCCAGGATATCTGAGAGCATGGTGTCAGCATCCGGCTAGGGACTTCATGTTGCATCATGTGGGGGCAGATGTGAGAGACAGGAAAAGGAGACTCAACTCTCTTTTTATAACTAACCTGTTCCTTTGACAATGGTACTTATCCACTCATGAGGGCAGAGCTTTTATGATCTAATTGCTTGGTAAAACAAACAAACAAACAAACAAACAAAACATAACAAAACAAAACAAAAAAACCAACTCCATCTTCCATGGAAAGCCTCACCAACAGAACAGATCAAGTGGAAGGCAGAACATCAGAGTCAAAGACAAGGTAAGGGAATTAAAACATCTAGACAAGAATAAAGTCAACATAACGTAGAAGTACAAACAGAACACACAAGGTCTGGAGAACACTATCAAAAGACTAATATAGGGATCACAGGCACAGAAAACTACAAGCTAAAAGTGCATAAAATAAACTCAACAACAATCACCACAAAAGCTGGGTGGTGGTGGCCCACGTCTTTAATCCCAGCACTTGGGAGGCAGAGGCAGGCAGATCTCTGTGAGTTTAGGCCAGCCTGAGCTACAGAGTGAGTCCCAGAATAGGCTCCAAAGCTGCACAGAGAAATCCTGTCTCAAAAAAAAAAAAAAAAAAAAAAAGAGAGAGAGAAAAAAAAGAAAACCAAAAAAAAAAAAAAAACCAAAAAACAAAAATCACCACAGAAAATTTCCCAAATCTAAAGAAATAGATGCAGGGCTTCGGAATGCTATACAGACCAGGGAAGAAACTCCCACATCATATTACAGTTCAAACACCGAGGACACAGAACAAAGAACAAATATTAATAATGCAAGTTGCTTCTGTACCCAGTCACACATAAAGGCAGACACGTCAAAATTACCAGCAGATTTCTCCACCGAAGCTCTAAAAGCCAGCGGGGCATGGATCCGGGTATTTTAAGATCTGAAAGACAGTAACTGTCAACCCAGACTGCTGAATGCAGCAAAGCAATACTTCATAATTGAAGGGGTGAGTGTTGTATTTTAAAACGGTGGGGGTGGGTGGGAGCTTGGCGGGTGGAGCCAAGGGGCTCGGTGGAAAGTCACTCACACCATGCAGGTGGCACCCATGAGGAAAGTTTTATTATTAAAGGGGGAAAGGAGAGGGGAAGAGAGGGAAAGAGAGGGGGAGATGGAGAAGGGGAGACAGGGAAGGAGGAGGAGGAGGAGGAGGAGAGAGAGAGAGAGAGAGAGAAGAGGGGAGTAGTTTTTCTTAAAGGGGACTTTGCACCTGTGCATATAGACTACGCATCCACGCAGCACAACTACGTAACGACGTAGGTCGTAGGACCTGGGCTAAGTGTTTACCTGGGTTAGCAAATGCACGCACCCTGCCAAAAGGATCCCGCAGGGGCAGGCTGGGTAATGTTTAAATGCTAACAGCCAGGACCATCAACATACTATACTGTATTTGAATAAATGAAATGTCTTTAGGAAGGGCACAATTCTGTACAATGAATATATGCCAATAAAATATTTAAAGTAATCAAATAAAAATGAGGCAAAAACCGAACTTGAAATGGATCAAAGGGTTAAATGGAAAATCTGAAAACACAAGACTCTTCAAAATTTTGTTAAAACATGTGGAATTATGGATAAATTGGGATGTGGGGGGGAAGATCTACCTCAAAATATCATAGTGATAGTGTTTAATTTTTAATTTGAGATTTGGAGAAGACATTCAGATCACAGTAGGCTTTTATCTTTTGGGGATGTGATTATTTTTTTCCAATGCATGAATGTAATAGTATTCAAGAAACACATTGAAAGAAAAAAGAAATGGTGCGCTCTGTGCTAGAAGACCTGCTGTGCAACAGGGTGGGCTCTTTCATCTACTAAAGAACATCGCCCTCAGGCAAATGGCCAAGGTGAAAATGCCCACTTCTTGAAATAGACTAGATGGCTATGGATGGACGAGGGTGGGGTGGGGGATAGAACAGGAGGATCAAAAGAGGAGGAAGGTGGGGTGGGCATAAGGGCGGGAATGTAGAAAGTGACAGGTAAAACTAAGGGGCATTTGAGAGACCTAATACAGTAGAAGTGTCCTAATATATATATATATATATATATATATATATATATATATATATATATATATATATATGAAAGAAATCTAAATCACAAATAATGGGGGATACAGCCCCAGCCAGACATCTCTCATCACCAAATAAGACCTCCAATTCTGACAAGGGGTTACATCTAATTCAGTTGTTGACCAAAGGGGCCCCTTGAACACCTCAAACAACCTAGGTTGTTGCTAAGGCTATCAGTTGCTCTTCACAAACTGATAGAAAGAGCTTATCACTGAGGACAACACCTATGCAACTCTACACACATGGAGAAGTCATGGACTGGTGTTCATGGTACTGGAAGGGACTCTGCGTGCTACCAAAGAAGAAAGGTAACCACGGCTACAAACCCTAGGATCTACAATAGGACCAGCCTGAAAGATACACTGGTACAATAGTGGTACAAACCTTGTCGGAGTAACCACCACTATCTGATTGCATTTAAGGCCCACTCCATGAGATAGAATCCATTCTTGACATTGCTTGGGTGGCCAAGAACCCGAGACTAGATGATAGTTCAGGGGCCTAAGAGAAATCTGAACACTACTGTTCCGCTAAAAGGATGTAGTAATAAAATGACTCCTAAAGACATTCTGCTAGATTCATAGATCAGTGCTGTGCTCAGCCATCATCAGACAAGCTTCCCCCTTCAGCAGATGGGAAAAATACAGAGACCCACAACAGAACAAAGAGCAGAGAATGAGACACCTTGGAACACTCAGCCCTAAATGGGATGTCTCCACCAAATCCCTCCCCTGGGGCTAGGGAACATGGAGGAGAGGAGACAGGAAGAGTGCAAGAGCCAGAGGGGATGGAGGGCACCACGGAAACAAGGCCTTCTAAACACAGCAGGGTGGATGCACATATAAACTCATGGAGACTGTGGCAGCCTGCACAGGATCTGCATGGGTCTAAGCCAGAGGGATCCTAGTTCTGAGAAGGGAAGAGGACACAAGCCAACATCCCTAACCCATACACCATTCCCAATTGACAAACTGCTGGGAAAGGAAAATTCAGTTTTCTCCAACGGCGTCTCACTGAGTATAGGAACCACTCTTAAGGACAGACCCCATGACTATTAGTAGATGGTCAACATAAAACAAACGCAATGGCATTTTGGAAGTTCCTTGTCTCATAATGCTTTATCTGGGCATCTTCTTTCTTTCTTCCTTCATTTCTTCTCTTCTCTTCTTTCTTCCTTTCTCTCTCTGTTTCTCTCTCCTGCAGGTCTCTTGTGTATAGATTATGGTTTCCAGTGTTCTGTTTCTGTGGCATTTCTGTGTGTACGAAGGTAAGTGTCTCTACATCAATATGTACTTATTGTGCTTTTTCTTTGCCTCATTTTTCTCGTGGTGGTTTGTTGGCTTCCTCCTACTCCTACTTATTTGTTTCTATTTTATCTTATTTTATTTTCTATTACTTTATTATTATTATTTTTATATGCCTGTTTGTATTCTAATGAGAGAGAGAAAGAAATGGTGTGGATTGAGTGGGTAGAGAGTTGGGAAGGATATGGGAAGAGTTGGGGGAAAGGGAAACTATAATTAGAATGTATTATATGAAAAATATCTATTTTCAATGAAAAAATACAGCCCCCCCCACTGAAGAATTATGATATCAAGACATATATGGTTCAGTGGCTCATGACAGTTGCTTGTTGGTGCAAGTAAACCCAATAAGCCTTTCCATGTTTTGAAAATAAAAACCCACTACCTAACTTCAGTTTTCTCCTTTAAAATTAAGAAGGGGGTAAAGCCATAGCACTGTGTTGAGGGCTGGCTAAGATAGACTGTTGTAAGTACACAGCTGACCCTACAGTAGCCCCAAGGCATCACAGCTTTGCCTTCATCATGGTAGGCTCTGAGGCTCTGAGGAGATGAGACAGCCTGAGCACCATTCATTGCCTTTGTAACCCACAAGAGAACTCTTTCTCCTATAAGTTGTCTCAGTCGCGGTATTTTATCACAGAAATGGAAAAGTAACTGTTTCAGAGGGTTAGAGCTTCCAAGTATCATAGCAGAGAACATGGCAGCAGGCAGGCATGGTGCTGGAGCAGTAATTGAGAGCTTATGTCTTGAGACCCAATCCTAAGGCAAAGAGAACTAACCGGGAGTGGCCGCAACTGACACACCTCTTCCTGATCCTTCCCAAACAGTTCCATCAACTGGGGACCAGGCATTCAAATACATGAGTCTATGGGGGCCATTTCATTCAAACCACCACCATCATGAACTGGATCTCTACAGCATCCTCATTTGCCTTAGAAGGTTTCTCCAAGAGGGCTTGCCAGAATGGGCCTGGGATGTGCAGAAATATTTCTGTAACTCCCATCCCTATGATGTGGCCAACTACCCTCTCTTGCATCTAAGCTTTTACCTTAATACGTCAGTGATCCCGAGGATAAGGTGAACCAATATATGCATTAAAGTCCCAGGAAGCCTCATTTCTACCTATGCCAGGGAGTCTCGAACATTCTAGCCCTAAATGATGGCTCCAACAGACAGCACCAACAGTGGCTGCTGATACAGTCGACATTATCCAACTGAAAAATTGTATCATGGTGGCTCTGACTCCAATCATGCTACAGCAAGTGGACGAGAACTCTTCTAAGATTATATTTGGATTTTTGAAGATGGAGTTCCTGAGCCCAGCTGCCTGCTTGGCTGTCACTTTTGGCAATTACTGCCACCCAGGGCCTGCCCTTTCTGGGTGCTGTACTTCTGCATCATGGTCTCCTAGTGACTTTGAGTCTTAGCAACATCTTACAGAAGAGGATACTTCCTGCCTTTTAGCAGAGCACTCAACTCAGCAGTTCAGAGTCCTGGGAATCCTTCCGGGGCCCCTCCCTAATCCTACTTCCCCCAATTCCTCTGCTGTGTTCTCCACCCCCTTGCTTCCCATTATTACAAGGTTACCTCTTTTCGGGAGCACATTGTGAAAGGTGTCCGAATCAAAATGGACTCTCTTGTGCCAACGCTAATAACATCAACAACAAAAGCAAAGCTGGGTGGTTAAAAGGAAGATTTCTTTCCCACAGTTGCCTGTTAGTGTCACAGAAGACTATTAATACACTGAAAGCCTGTGGGTTCCAATGCTCTGCCTCGCCTACACAATGTCATGAGTCTTTGGGGTTTGGTGCCTGATCAGCAAAAACAGTATCTCAAGCTTGGCAACGCCGAATAAATGAGCCTCGGGCTCAAAGCTGACCCGTCTCTTGGGAAATGGTTGAGAACTGGAGCATTGCATTATCTCTGCTCTCCCTTTCTCTGGCTGTGCCCCTCAGGCCCTGCACCTAGGACCCCCGGGACCCTATGGCTACTCAGTTTTGAACTCAGGCCAAGGCATTCCCTGGGGTGTTTGCTCACCTCCAGTCCTTGTTCTGACCTCCCCGTGGTAACTTATAACTCTGATGATAGATTAGCAGGTCATTCAATTATAAATAGTTAAGTCTCTAATTTCTATGCTTAACCTAAACAGATATATATCTTGATTAAATTCCTTAATCATCTTCGGACTATGAAGCACCAAGCATTATTCAAAATAGTATTCATTTCAGGTCCAAATCCCTAGCACAGCCTGAGAGGGTCCTGAGCAAGTGGATTTTCTTTTTTCTTTTTGTTTTTTGTTTGTTTGTTTGTTTGTTTGTTTCCCCAGCAGGAAAGCAATGAACAAGAATTGTGGGAGGGTGAGGAAGAATCCAGTCACATGTGACTTCAGAATGTAGCTCAGCTTGATGTTACGGGATCTCGGGGTTCTGAACTGTGGCAATACTGTTCCTCCCAGAGGGTACTTGCTCGCTCTTAAAGCCCTGCACCAATAGGTCCAGCAGGGTGACCTCAGGAGGGTTCGTAACAGGCAGGGTCAGCAAGACAGCACCTGCCATCTGAGGACAAGCCTCAGAGAACAATGCACCTGCACCTTAGTAGTCCAAACCTGTAGCCGATATGCTCGAGTGTGGGTGTGCAGAGGGCATCTGTGGGGAGCATCCACACCTGTGCGTGAGATATTTAATCTCCCCATCTCTCGAGGTAGGTTACCATTATTACAATAATTATATGTTACTGGAGAGGAACTGAGGCATCAGAAGTTGATGACGTTGACAAAGAATGATCAATTAACAAGACCGTCTGATTCTCACATTGGTACCCAGCCTCCATACGAACCTGCAATTAATGCCAGGAGATTTAAAACAGCAAACACGGACATATCCTTTCCCTTACATACGCACCGGGTCACTTTGGCTGGCAGTCAACATTCAGACAAAATGACCACATTTTACAAGCCTGTGTTAAACATTTGCGTTACTGCAACATAAAAAGAACAAGACTGATACTTGGGGAAATGAGAGAATAGGGCCTGGCTAGCAATGTTTTTGCGCCTGGAAATACACATTGCACATATGCAAATTTCTAGTTTTTACTCCAGTTCTAACTTCGAGGCAGAGCACACTCTACATTTAAACATTTTATTTCAACTTTCATGACTGTATTTTTGACACTTATTTATTTTGTAAGTACATGTGCACGTGTGTGTGTGTGTGTGTGTGTGTGTGTGAGAGAGAGAGAGAGAGAGAGAGAGAGAGAGAGAGAGAGAGAGAGAGAGAGAGAGAGAGAAGACAACCCTCCTCCCAACACGTGTCTGGGGGACAAATTCAGGTCCTTGGGATTAGGATGAGGGCCTTTACAGGTTGAACCATCACAAAGGCCCTATAACTATCTTCTTAAATCCCCAAACAAAAAATAGTAGGGAATTAAACTCCTCACATTTGTGTGTGTGGTTTGCTTGTTTGTTTGTTTGTTTTTGTTTTGTTTTATTTTTTGGTTTTTGAGCAGGGTTTCTCTGTGTAATTTTGGTGCCTGTCCTGGATCTCGCACTGTAGACCAGGCTGGCCTCGAACTCACAGAGATCTGCCTGGCTCTGCCTCCCGAGTGCTGGGATTCACCACCGCCGCCCAGCCCCCATTTGTCTTATTACAAACTTTTGAAAGTGTTGCAGGGCAGAAGTTCAGGACTCACTCGTCACCTGTCATTAACTTAGCCCCTCCCTTCTCCTGCCAACAGCAGTTTAACCCGGAGGATGAGGCAGAGGCAGGGCGTGCCCTGCTGTGGCTATAGAGATGGCACCGGACGGAGCTTCATGTGCAAGTGTCTCAAGAACCAAGACTAACTCCATGAGGGGCGCAGAGCCTTTTTCCCCCTGTTGCCCCAACTGTCCTTAAAAAGCTTGGCATGTGAACTGGTGCCGCAGTGAGGTGTCGTTCCCTGAGAGCCAAACAGAAGGAGAAAAGAAACCAGACCCGGCCTAAGCAACATGTTGCCGACATACTACGCAGGAGTCATTCCCTGCAAGGAAAACAAAGGGAAAACGGGCCTGGGCTATGCATTTGTAACTACGAGAGCTCCTCAATTGTCTCATAGGTAATAATGCATCAGGCTACCCAAGAACAGCACAGTCTGAGAAGCCAACACATTTCCTCCATTTCCCCGCTGGGTCACAATGCTCCTCCCTCCCAAACACAGACTCAGAAAATAAGGGGTGGGGGCCCTTTAAATAAAACCCAAAGTTCTTTCTCTCCCGCCGGCTGCGTCCTCCTTCTGTTCAGCGTTATTCTTTGAGATATGGCAGTCTCTCTGGGAACCCCAGATCACATGTTTCCGGTGGTGTCTTGGCTGAGCTCAGCAAAGCCTAGGATTTCACTAGGTGTTGGGTAGTAAGATCTACTGTGACAGTGTGGACTTCCCCTTTAGGGACCTATTAGCAGATCAGAATACCTAGCAGAGCTCCCTAAAAGTGGCCCCCAGGGTCTGGAGAAGGTTAACCAGAGCCAGCCTGGCTAGAAGAAACCAGCTGTAATAAATCAGTTGAAAGCTCCCAGGGGACCCTTCGCTTAGATAAGGAAAGGCTGGGAAGGGGAGGGGAGGAACAGGTATCCTTTTCCACCTCCCGGAGGGGAAGGAGGAAGTTGGCTAATTAAATTTGGGGATCTAGGTAAGGATAGGACTCCTTGATTTGGCTAACCCAGAAAGGAAATAAATTTGTTGGAAAATTAGAATATTGAAAGCCTTACTTCAGCTCTGGTCTTTTATGAATTCTAGAAAGAGGGAAGGCTGGCCACAGAGAGAAGGCGGACACCCGTGTTTGAGGTTGAGGAGGGTGTGTGGGTGTCACCGTGTTGCTGGCCTCAGTGCAAGGAGAGTTTTGCTTGGATCCCACCCAAGACAGTGCCATTGCCAGGAGACCTCACTCGCTCAAAATGGGACAGTTGGTCTCTGGGCAATTCTTCCGTCTCATCTCCTCCCAGATTCTGCAGCATCCATCATCTCGCTGCTTCCTCCATCTTTCATCCCTGCTTCCCAGTGACTCCTTCCTCCTCTCCTGCACACACAGGACCCTCGGTAACTGACGAACAACCACCAAGCCATGCTCTCTCTTGAGTCACGGTCTCCTTTCTTCCCTATTAGCACTCAACACTGACTTTCTCTGCTTTTTCATTTCCCAGCATTCCCAGGTTCTGCTGCCTGCATCCTGATCCAGGTTGCAAAGTAAATGTGTCCCAAAGGGTCCGAGTAGACGTGTCCGGTGGCTCCTCTCCTCCCACTCAGCTTCTGGAGAAGTTAATGCTACAAATCCCTCCCTTGCTAAAGCTTCCTCCTTCATGCCTTTCCTGACAGAAGGCTGTTCTCGCAGCTTCTCCTACTCCGGCTCTTCCAGAAGCTTCTCTGCTGGCTTTTTCCCACCAGTCCCTTAAGAGGAGACAGACATCACCATTTTCAGAAGTAGTTGGTGAACCTCCGTCCTTCATAGCCTAGCCAGAGCACCTGGATCTGCTTCATTTTTTAATTTGTTGTTTTATGTGTGTGGATGTGTTTGCCTACATGTGTGTCCGTGCACCGCGTACATGAAGTCCTGGAGGAGGTCAGAAGAGGGCATTGGATTTCTTGGAACTGGAGTTACAGTGGTTGTCAGTCATCATGTGGGGTCTGGGAATCAAGCCTGGGTCCTCTGGAAGAGCAGCCAGTGCTCTTAACCACTGAGCCATCTCTCCAGCCCCACATCTAGGTCTTTCAGAAAGCAGTGGCCAGCATTTCCTCTTCCCTTTCACCCCAACACATATACCCTGGCACTCTTGGCCTTGCTAGAGGTCTCCGAAGTTCTCTTGACTTTTCAGTGTTTTCTCTAAGTTTTAATATTGCCGCTCCATGAAGTCCCTCCAAGGGGCTACTCTCCCTTACCCCATAAAAATTATTTTTATTATCTCTCCTTGCTCTACAAATTACTTTATAATTTTAAGAAGAGTATTTATTTTTAATTGTACACACACACACACACACACACACACACACGCACGCACGCACGCACACACGTGCATACATATGATTGTAGGTACCTGTAGGCCAGAAGAGGGGGCTCAGAAGCCCTGGAATTGGATTGAGTCACCCACCATGGGTGCTGAGAACCGAACTCTGGTCTTGTGTGAGAGCATCCAGTGCTCTTAACCATGGTACCATCCCTCCAGCCCATAACTTTTGAATTCTATTACGACAATAATTTTCAACCAGCCTCAGTGCAGCAGCAACAGCTGCTAGACACATGAATTTACAGGCCTGACCCCTGACATAAGAAGGTATGGGTAGAGTCCGAGCTGTGTAAATATGTTTGCTGTTGGTTCTGAGACAGGCTAGTTCAAGCAAGGCTGCAGGTGAGCCCTACCCCTACCATATGCCTATGGTCTGTGTTAGAACTTGCTTCCATGTAGACTATGGATGTCCCGAGGCCAGGGCTTGCCATATTGCCCGCCCTTTCTGTAGTTGTAGAAACTCAATGTAAGTGTGAGTAGTTAACCACTGGAAGTTAGTGTAACCACAGAGGACTTCCCGGGAGTTAAAATGCTGGGCACTGGTATAGGAATCAACCCTCCCGTCCCAGTGAGTATACGGCATCCGTCTTTCCTTCTTTGCTGTATTTAATGTTAGTGGCGGACATCAGGGAAAATACTTTAGATAAAATATAAATGTTCAGGTCACCTTGACCTCTTTCTGAGTACTAGAGAATAAAACAAGAGCAATAGTTCATTTACTACCCACCGGGCATTATGCTCTTTTGTTGATCCCTCATAACAACCTACATGGTGTATACTATGATTATTTCCAGTTTCATAATTAATAGCTGAGACCTAGAGAGAGTAGAAATTTGCCTATCATCATGCAACCAGGAGCTACATCTAAACTGTCCCATTAAGTCCCTCCTGTGGCCCCATGCCTCCTGAATAGGTCTAAACTTTTCATGGAAACCAGAGGAGTCTATGTTGGGTCTCATCAGATCGTTCCATTTCTCAGCACAATTGTGAACCCAGGTTTTTTTTTTTTTTTACCATGCCTCTATGTGCCCCCAGTTGGCTTCTGGTCTTCTCGATGCTCCCAGGCCACAATAGCAAGTTCTTGCCAGTTTTTGGTAGACTCGGGGTCAAGGCAATTAACACCTGGGTAGAGCCTCCCTCCCACAGTAGTGAGAGGAGATGCTCTGGAACTTATTAACCCTGCCTGGAGCACTCTGAGTCAGGAGGCCGTGAGTCATCGAGCCTGAGTTAGAGCAGGCAGCAAGGCTGTTGGTTTCTAGGGCAATGGACTCAGTACTCCCAGGGTACTTTTAATTAGCCTTTTAAGGCCTAGGATATCTCCAGTTTTGGCATGGGCATGGCTATTCATAATTGTCCCCCAGATAGAGGAGACTGACTTCAGACAAAAACCTGTGGTCAAGAAGGCTGTCTGCCCAAAGCTCAGAGGCCACACCCTTGTCTAGACTTATGGGCCAAGGTTTATAGCCCTGGATTTGAGAGCCGAATAAAAAGAAACACCAGATCACAATCATTACTGGGTTTTTCTCAGCCATAGGTTACCAGTGAACCAGGGAGTAGAAAGCTAGCCTGGACCCCAATCCATACCCCGTCTATCTGTTATTGCAGAAGGAGGAGAGAAGATAGACCCGGGGAGGGGTGAGGAAAATTACTCTGTCTTAGCGCATTCGTTCACCCAGTATTCATTCATTCATTCATCCATTCATCTACTCACTGGTTCCTTGACACATCCATCCAGTGCCCACTGAGCATCCCATGGCAGGGGGTTAAAGGACAAAGAAAACTCCACGGGCCATGTCCTTGGGGGAATTCCAATCTAATGGAGCACTGGTGTTATTTATCTAGGGTCTTCCTAGTCCCTAGAGTCAATCCCTGCTGCACCCCGACCCACAATCCCCAGGCAAAGTAGGAAAAAAACATCTTTGTAGCCTCAGGTCCAAGAGGCTCCTGGCAGCATCACCATTCAGGCAGGTTTGTACACAACTCCTGACATCTGCTCCTCCCCTCCCACAGGGCTCCTCCCCTCCCACAATGCTCCTCCCCTCCCAAAATGCTCCTCCCCTCCCACAGGGCTCCTCCCCTCCCACAGGGCTCCTCCCCTCCCACAGGGCTCCTCCCCTCCCACAGGGCTCCTCCCTCCCACAGGGCTCCTCCCCTCCCACAGGGCTCCTCCCTCCCACAGGGCTCCTCCCCTCCCACAGGGCTCCTCCCTCCCACAGGGCTCCTCCCCTCCCACAGGGCTCCTCCCCTCCCACAGGGCTCCTCCCCTCCCACAGGGCTCCTCCCCTCCCACAGGGCTCCTCCCTCCCACAGGGCTCCTCCCCTCCACAGGGCTCCTCCCTCCCACAGGGCTCCTCCCCTCCACAGGGCTCCTCCCTCCACAGGGCTCCTCCCTCCCACAGGGCTCCTCCCCTCCACAGGGCTCCTCCCCTCCCACAGGCTCCCCCTCCCACAGGGCTCCTCCCCTCCCACAGGGCTCCTCCCCTCCACAGGGCTCCTCCCCTCCCACAGGGCTCCCCCCTCCACAGGGCTCCTCCCCTCCCCACAGGGCTCCTCCCCTCCCACAGGGCTCCTCCCCTCCCACAGGGCTCCTCCCCTCCACAGGGCTCCTCCCCTCCCACAGGGCTCCTCCCCTCCCACAGGGCTCCTCCCCTCCCACAGGGCTCCTCCCCTCCCACAGGCTCCTCCCCTCCCACAGGCTCCTCCCCTCCCACAGGCTCCTCCCTCCCACAGGGCTCCTCCCCTCCACAGGGCTCCTCCCTCCCACAGGGCTCCTCCCCTCCACAGGGCTCCTCCCCTCCCACAGGCTCCTCCCCTCCACAGGGCTCCTCCCCTCCCACAGGCTCCTCCCCTCCACAGGGCTCCTCCCCTCCCACAGGGCTCCTCCCTCCCACAGGCTCCTCCCTCCACAGGGCTCCTCCCCTCCCACAGGGCTCCTCCCCTCCCACAGGGCTCCTCCCCTCCCACAGGGCTCCTCCCCTCCACAGGGCTCCTCCCCTCCCACAAGGCTCCTCCCCTCCACAGGGCTCCTCCCTCCCACAGGCTCCTCCCCCCCCACAGGGCTCCTCCCCTCCCACAGGGCTCCTCCCCTCCCACAAGGCTCCTCCCTCCCACAGGGCCTCCTCCCACTCCCTCCACAGGGCTCCTCCCCTCCACAGGCTCCTCCCCTCCACAGGGCTCCTCCCCCCACAGGGCTCCTCCCCTCCCACAGGGCTCCTCCCCTCCACAGGGCTCCTCCCCTCCCACTCCCCCTCCCACAGGGCTCCTCCCCTCCACAGGGCTCCTCCCCTCCCACAGGCTCCTCCCTCCCACAGCTCCTCCCCTCCACAGGGCTCCTCCCCTCCCACAGGGCTCCTCCCCTCCCACAGGGCTCCTCCCCTCCCACAGGGCTCCTCCCCTCCCACAGGGCTCCTCCCCTCCCACAATGCTCCTCCCCTCCCACAGGGCTCCTCCCTCCACAGGCTCCTCCCTCCCACAGGGCTCCTCCCCTCCACAGGGCTCCTCCCCTCCCACAGGGCTCCTCCCCTCCCACAGGGCTCCTCCCCTCCCACAAGGCTCCTCCCCTCCACAGGGCTCCTCCCCTCCACAGGGCTCTCCCCTCCCACAGGGCTCCTCCCCTCCACAGGGCTCCTCCCCTCCCACAGGGCTCCTCCCCTCCCACAATGCTCCTCCCCTCCACAGGGCTCCTCCCCTCCACAGGGCTCCTCCCCTCCCACAGGGCTCCTCCCCTCCCACAGGGCTCCTCCCCTCCCACAGGGCTCCTCCCCTCCCCTCCACAGGGCTCCTCCCCTCCCACAGGGCTCCTCCCCTCCCACAGCCCTCCCCCCCCCTCCCCCCTCCCACAGCCCCCCCCCCCGCTCCCCCTCCACAGGCTCTCCCCTCCACAGGGCTCCTCCCCTCCCACAGGCTCCTCCCTCCCACAGGGCTCCTCCCCTCCCACAGGGCTCCTCCCTCCACAGGCTCCTCCCCTCCCACAGGGCTCCTCCCCCCCACAGGGCTCCTCCCCTCCCACAGGGCTCCTCCCCTCCCACAATGCTCCTCCCCTCCCACAGGGCTCCTCCCCTCCCACAGGGCTCCTCCCTCCCACAGGGCTCCTCCCCTCCCACAGGGCTCCTCCCTCCCCAGGCCTCCCCTCCACAGGGCTCTTCCCTCCACAGGGCTCCTCCCTCCACAATGCTCCTCCCCTCCACAGGGCTCCTCCCCTCCCACAGGGCTCCTCCCCTCCCACAGGCTCCTCCTCTCCCACAGGGCTCCTCCCCTCCCACAGGCTCCTCCTCTCCCACATGCTCCTCCCCCCCACAGGGCTCCTCCCTCCACAGGGCTCCCCCTCCCACAGGCTCCTCCCCTCCCACAGGCTCCCCCCTCCACAGGGCTCTCCCCTCCCACAATGCTCCTCCCCTCCACAGGGCTCCTCCCCTCCGACAGGGCTCCTCCCCTCCACAGGGCTCTTCCCCTCCCACAATGCTCCTCCCCTCCGACAGGGCTCCTCCCCTCCCACAGGGCTCCTCCCCTCCCACAGGGCTCCTCCCCTCCACAGGGCTCCTCCCCTCCACAGGGCTCTTCCCCTCCACAGGGCTCCACCCCTCCCACAATGCTCCTCCTCCTCTCCCACAGGGCTCCTCCCCTCCCACAGGGCTCTTCCCCTCCCACAGGGCTCCTCCCCTCCCACAATGCTCCTCCTCCTCTCCCACAGGGCTCCTCCCCTCCCACAATGCTCCTCCTCCTCTCCCACAGAGCTCTTCCCCTCCCACAGGGCTCCTCCTCTCCCACAGGGCTCCTCCCCTCCCACAGGGCTCCTCCCCTCCCACAGGGCTCCTCCCCTCCCACAGGGCTCCTCCCCTCCCACAGGAGGCCCTCTGGCTTCCTATTCTGTCAATCACAGCCTTAACCCTAGGCTTTTTCTGAAGCCACCTTGTCCGTCATAGCCAAAAAGATTTTTTGGTTTGTTTTCCTTCCCACTGCTGACTCTCCTGCACCCTCCACCAGCACCTCTGTTCTTCAACTTGAGAAGCGCTATGTGGCACCTCAGAGTCCAAGTTCAAGCACAAACTTAAGGAACTAGAAAGTTAGCGAGTGGCTGGGGTCGGCACACTGAAGCTCCCCGTGCAGGTAACTGAAAATTCGGAGAAAGGGCTGGTAAGATGGCCCTGCCTGTCAAACCTGAGAACCTAAGTTTGATCCTCAGGGTCCACAGGGCGGAAGAAGGAAACCCATCCCTGTAAATTGTCCTCTCACCTTCACATGTACAACACACACACACACACACACACACACACACACACACACACACACACACTAGATAATAGATAAATTATAGATAGATAGATAGACAAATAGGCAATAAAAATAGAATTTAAAATGTCAGAAAAAAAAAAACGAACCCGCATAGCTCCACCCCTACATTATCTTCTCTTATGTCGAAAAGCCAATGCAAGAAGTTGAGACGGAAGAATGGTGGCTGCCAGTTGAAGTGGGATGGTAGACTTCAGACAAAGAAAACCACTGGTGCACCCTCAGAGGATGCCTCTCTATCTGCTTTGGGACTCCCTGCGTGAGGGGTCCAGGTCAGCAAGGAAAGGTCCTATCGGCCAAGGTAGATGGGGACAAGAAGGAATATTAGATGGGACACCCTTCCTGGCCTCCTGAGGGGCACCACAGAAGCCATGCTGCTGCTTAGAGACGAATACCAAGAGACTCTGCACCTCTGTGGCGTGGGCAATCTCCAGGGACTCAGGACGGAGTGACCAACAGCACCCCACCCCAGTGTTATGGTCCCTAGGGCTAGTGAGCCATGTGTGGAATCGTGGGTCTAAGCGGAAGCTGTGTTTGGGAAGGCAAGCTCTGACTCTCACACTGGGGACAGGAATTGCCTCAGCTGACATGGCAGGGGGTAGAAAGAGCAGTGCCATCAGCTGCTGAGTCTGGGGAGAAAGAGGGCGACTTTTGTATAAATGGGGATAATTGCCTCTCAAAAGTAGTGGTCAGAAACAAGAGGGAAAGAGCCCAAATCCCTGCACGTTGACTTGCTGGACAGCAGCAGCCGGGTTCAGAGAAGCATTTTGCTCTCTTCCGTGCCAGCTGGTTACAAAAATAAGCAGGATTTGATAGCTTTTCACTTTGGATAAGAAAGAGAGTACAACTACTTTGAACTACATATACTCGTGACTGATCTCATCGACAGCCAATTATTACTCCGCACATGCCACAGTGTGCCATCGTCACCCAGTTCCCAGCTCTGTTTTCCCGCTTCATCCTCCCATCCTCCCTCCCGAGCTACCGTGACTTTTCTCCACCTGGCTCTGAGCTGGGATCAGGAGATCTGACCTCCATGCCTCACAGTGCTGGTCTCTGGTTTGGAAGCAGGTGAATGGAGGGCCAGAAGAGAAGCGTTCAAGTCATTCTCCTCACACCTTTGTCTTCCCCAGCAGCCACCGCGATGTCCATTCTCGTGGTATGGACATCCTTCTAGATGTACAGTTTCCGCCGGGCAGCCTCTCTTCTGGGTTCCAGCCCTGGGTGTGGTTGAGGAACATGGCTTCACTCTTGTTTGTTACCAGGAGGATAATGGGTCCCTACGCTGCTGGTCCCTGGGTGTCTCAAGCTCCCAATGGGTTCCATCCATCCTGCATTCTCTTCTGGAAATAGTTTATACTCTAAGCTGCCTCGAGAACCTTCTGGTTCTTGACAGAATCCCGTGTGACCCTCCAAATATTCTGGGATGAAGTCCCTTTGCCCCAGCATCCACGCTGTCTTAACAGTTAAGCCAGTTTCTGCTTGCGTATTCAGTAGAGGATTGAGACCTTGGACTTGAAGTAGGACTCTGACTGGACTGTAAGGCATCTGTGTTATAGGCATTCCTCTTTTGTTTCTGCTCCTCGATGCTGAGACTAGGCAACTGAGGGGAGGAATTTATTTTAGCCTGTAGTATCGTGGTGGAAGAGGCAATGTTGGCTGGGGCTTTGTTCTCAAAAGTGGGTGCTTGCTGTGTGGCCTCATTTTGACAGACCAAGGAGCAGAGACTTCAGTCAGGAACCCGGCCAGTGGGAACCCTTTAATTCCTCTTTAACAGCCCTGTATCTGCCAGTGAGGCGTAACGCCCCAAAGATTCCACAGTCTCCCACAGTGGGGTCATAAGCTAGAACTCCACCACTGGGGAGACATTTCACACTCAAACCATAGCAGCACCTCTGTAGGCTATTGAGAGGGGAGATGGGGAAGGTAGAAGGTAAGAATGAGACAGAATGAGATGTTCTATGTAAAATAATATTAATCCTCTGACACTTTTTTTTTTCCGATGAAGGTCTTATGAATTGTACACTATGCTAGGACCCGGGGATGCCAAGACACCTAGGGACACATCTTTTTCCTCAAGGAGATTAACAGTTTAGTGGGGGGACAGAAAGTGGTAAAGAAATAATTATAATAAAGTATTGTAGAATCGGGGTCTGAGCCAAGTGAGAAGAGGTGCTGATTGGAGAATCAGGGGAGGCTTCCTGGAGAAGGCAATTTCCAATGACAGCCTTCAAGCAAGGGGGATTAATTAGGAGAAAGGTTTGTGGGTGAGAGGTTTCCAAACAAGAATGTTGCTGCAAGTTATGCAAATCGCCAGGTGTTCCCACATCTGTCTTTGGAATTCAAAATCTACCCCCGATGATTCCTGCACCAAAACTATTCATGTCAGAAGTGCTTGGGGAGCTTTTGCACATGCTGATGTCTGAGAACCCCAAGATTCACTCTGAAGCTCTCATCAGAGTTCAAGGTCACGTATGACATGCATAGAACCCTTGAGAGGTTCCAGGATGGAAGAGATGTTGAAAATGTGGTTCCCACACGAGAATTTTGGAAATTTGTAAAAATGAGTTCTCATTTTGTTCTTTTTAAAAATGATTATTTATTGTTTATGTGTATGGGTGTTTTGCCTGCATATATGTATGTGCACCACAGTGTACAGTGCCTGTGGAGGCCAGAAGAACTCCCTGGAACCAGAGTTGCAGACAGCTATGAGCTACCAGGAGTGTGCTCGGAATTGAACTTGGGTCCTCTGGAAGAGCAGCCAGTGCTCTTAACTGCCAAGCATCACTCCAGCCCTGTTTTTTTTCTTTCCAGCATGCTCTTCAGGACCCTGGAGCCTGGATCAGGCCCCAGATCTAGGTCTCTGGACATCATTCACATCAGTGTACTTTGAAGAATGACAAGATGGGTTTAATGTGTGAAGAGAATTGAAAACATTGCCTAATTGAAGAGCTGGAAAAGACACCAGAGTTCTAGTAAAGTTCTGTCACTTTACAGCTGGGGCAATTTGGGGTGTCAGATACCCACCTCTTGCCTGGGAAAGGTTGTAGCTAGCCTGGTCACTCTAAGACAGGGGTCAGTGGAAGGATGGCTCCAGCCATGAGAAATGGGGGAGAATCTGGTATGCAGCATGCGCTCAAATAGAGACCCACCATCCCTATGGGCTCAGAGATGAGAAAGGAGAGGAATGATGGATCTAGGGAACATGAATGTCCCAAACAATTTTCTTGCACTTTTACTCATTGCGATGATTTGTTTATGAAAGACATTTACAAGTAAATGAATTGACTTTTCGCATGTTCTTCAGTCACTGGTGCTGGCCCTTCCTGTCTCTTCCTCCTGTGATGAATTCAAGCCAGGTAATGTCCATCGTGTCCATCAGAGTAAAATGTTTATATTTTCAGTTCTATAAAAAATGCAACTCACACAACATGTTTTGAGTAGAGGGGTTTAGCCATCAATGAAAATAGTCAAAGTTTAAAAGTATAACATAATCGTTCCCCTTCCATGTTACTGTCCGTTGTTTAGGCTGCCATATTGCTGAGGCATCATGCATGAAGATTCCCTGTCATTTCTAGAAGACATGATCTAAGAGCAGCTTGAGAATGCTGTACTTATGCATTTAGGCATATATGCATATGTGTGAGTGCGAGAGTGTGTGTGTGTGTGTGTGTGTGTGTGTGTGTGTGTGTGTGTAACAATAACAACTAAAGAACAGAAAGAGACCATGATTTCAAGAGGGGGTTGTTGTGGGAGAAGCTGGAGGAATGAAAGGGCAATAGGAAAACAATGCAATTATATTTTAATTTATATATATTATATATAGGATGAGTTTTCTGGATAGTGACTGACATTTATGGAAAGTTTTACCATGCACCCAGAACTCTAACAACCATTATCTCTCATGATTTTCACTGTGTTCCACTATATAAATATTATTATTAGAGTCTAACAACACGCAGAGAGGCCCAGGGAGGTTAAGAAGCCGACCACACCCAGAGGCTTTGAACCAAGAGCATCAAACCCCTAGAATGGTCAGATTAACACCGGCGGTACTCATAGAGATGGACCCCTGAAAGGTCTCCTCACAGAAAGAGGAGCTGCTGCTTGGGATGTGCTGGCCTCCAGCTCTCGGCAATACCACAGGCTGTCTGCTTGCATGGAGCTGCCTTGCCTGGGGTTGTACCTTTCCTTCTGGAATATACATGGCAGCCACCTCCACCCAGTCTTTGACAATTCTGAAGGGTATAGCCCATTCCAGATGGGTCAACACTGAGTCAGACCTTAATCCCAGAATGTCCCTCTCCTCTCCTCACTCCTGTTTGCTCGCCTCTCCCTTCCCAGGTGACTGTCTTTAGTGACCATCATGTTCTAGAGAACCAAACAGCAGCAATCCTGTGCTCTCTCCTTAAGATTTCACGTGTATGTGCGGATAGACTCAAATGCTTATGTGTCCATATAGGATGCTTGTTTCCAGGCCATACCTTCCTCAGAAGAGCACAGAACAAGCTTTCAGTTCAGGATCTTTGGTTGCTTAGGAAGGCGGTAGAGCTGAAAGGGTAAAGGCATCCATTTGGAGTCAAATATGACTTGGAATCATAACCTACCCTCATTTATGAGAGTTGAATTTGATCGTTTCAATGAAAACCTTCAACTGTGTGTGGCCCACTGTAAACCTTCAATAATTGGCAGCTACTATTATTGCCTTCCCAAGTTTCCAAGTCTCAAGTCTAGGCCACACACGCCCTCAGGCTAGCTCTGCCTCTTACAGTTGCTTCCCTCCTTCCTCTCGGCTCATCTGGAAGTGAGAATTCAGCCTCACCATCACCTTGCTTCGGCTTGCATTCTCTAACCCCTGGGCTGTCACGATAGCGTTCAGAAAAGTTTCTTGCCTCTAGGACTGGATTCTCCTTCAATCCTTCCTTGACTTTCTCCAGAAAGTCTAAAATGTAAATACGATCTCTCTGCAGAAACCTCAAACAACTTCCACTTCTGGCAAAGACAGTCACTGGTATGAACCATGGCAGCCACTGAGCAGCCAGCTCTGCTTTCTCCCACGTCCAAAACTTGCTGTGCCCTGCGCTGTTTGGTGGCTCCCTGTTTTTGAACGCCAGTCTCTGAGTCCTCCCTCTCCACTCTACATCCTCAGGCCTTCTTGGAAAATTTCTATTTATCTTTCAAGCTCCTTGTTGTGAACTGAATTCTTGTGTCCTTCCAAATTCTACACGTTGAGCATGGACCACCCCCTCCCCCTAAAAGTAAGCATATTGAAGTGGGGCCATTGGAAATAGACCGAGATACACAACAGAGGGACAGCCTCTGTGATGGAAGTTCGGCCTTTATGAGAAGACAAGATTTCTCTTTGCCCCATTCTGTCTCTCTACCATGAAAGGAAGACAGGAGAAAACAGCCGTGTGCAAACCAGGAAGAGAGCCCTTATTGGACATCTGCCAGCTTCTAAAAGTTAGCCTTCCCAGCCTCAAGAATTACAGCAAAGAAACTTTGTTTAAGCCATCCTGGTTGTGTGCTTTTGTTACAGCAGCCCACCCTGACTAGGACACTCTGCCCAGTAACTTTTCCCAGTGGTCCTCACCTTTCCTTGTCAATGGCAAATAGTATTTGACATTACTTTCATTAATGTAAAAAAAAATCTTGCATCTTTCCCAAGTTATACGTATTCAGTTCTTTATTTCCGTAATTTCTATTTTTTCAAGGTTCTGTCTCTGAAGTTTTTCATTCACATTTGAAAGCATTTCCCTAATTTTGCCCAACTGTCTGCAATCCTGTAACTCTCACTAATTTCATTCAGCATCTCTTAAATTGTTTATTAGACACTTTGTCAAATTGTTTTCTTTGGGAACTGTTGCCAGCTCACTATTGTGTTCCATCGCAGGCATCGTGTTACCTTACACTCTCTGATTAACACATTCTTATAATCCTATATTACGATTTCCACATCTGGTAGATCCATTGTCTCTATACTTTTATAATAAATGGCTGGTGTGCCATACTGGTTTTGGTTCCAGCTGAGTACCATAGCTGTACTGTGCTGTGGGACGGTCTGTATGTCAAATTGCTCTGATTGGTCAATAAATAAAACACTGATTGGCCAGTGGCCAGGCAGGAAGTAGGTGGGACAAGGAGAGAGGAGAATTCTGGGAAGCGGAAGGCTGAGGCGGAGAGACACCGCCAGCAGCCCCCATGACCAGCAGCATGTGAAGACGCCGGTAAGCCACCAGCCACGTGGCAAGGTATAGATTTATGGAAATGGATTAATTTAAGCTATAAGAACAGTTAGCAAGAAGCCTGCCACGGCCATACAGTTTGTAAGCAATATAAGTCTCTGTGTTTACTTGGTTGAGTCTGAGCGGCTGTGGGACTGGCGGGTGACAAAGATTTGTCCGGACTGTGGGCAAGGCAGGAAAACTCTAGCTACAGTACTGGATAGTTTTATGCCAACTTAACACAACTATAGTCATCTGAGAGGAGGGAACCTCAATTGAGAAAATGCCTCCATAAGATCTGTCTGTAGGGCAATTTCTTAATTAGTGATTGATGGGTGAGGGCCTAGTCCATTGTGGGTGGTGCCATCCCTGGGCTGGTAGTCCTGGTGTCTATATGGCTGATTAAGCCATGAGGAGCAAGTCAGTAAGCAGTGCCTCTCCATGGCCTCTGCATCAGCTCCTGCCTCCAGGATCCTGCCCTGCTAGAGTTCCTGTGAGATGGAAGTATAATCCAAGTAAACCATTTCCTCCCCAACATGTGTTTTGGTCATGGCGCTTCTCTCAGCAATAGGAACCCTAAGACAACAGTGTAATCTATAGATTGTTTTGGTTTTGGCAGCAGGATCAGAGGGAGCCACTGTCTCTTGGGCCCATGTGGCAGTAGGGACGCTCTCATAGCCCTGGCACATAGAATGCACACAGCAATGAGGATGGGGTGCCCACTGTGTGCCCACTCCAGTAATGAGGACCCAGGCCATAGGAACAGAATAGGAATGTTCTCAGTCATACCATGTAGGCTTGAGTACTGGGGTCACAGTTGGTCATCAGGGTTCAGTAGGGTTCATGATTCTAGAATCTCTGTGACAGTGTAGTAGAATATCTGTAGAGCCCAAGGATGGGGATATACAGGGGGTTCTGACCCCCAGGACAGTGTGAATTTGGATAGTAGCTTCCTTCTCAGGATTATGGTAAGTATAGCATCCTGGCTTTTCAGGGTTGCGGCAGGGATATGTGAGAGGCTGACACAAAGCCACTGAGAAGACTCCATGAAGGTTTTTGTTTTTTTAACTGTGCTGGGACTGTGATGACTGTGGAACTTTCCAGGCCCTGGCTTGCTGGTGTCTGCCTGACACAGTTTGCTAAAATGCCCTATCCACCTTCTCCACTGCAAAATTGAGCCCTCTGCAGATGGGGAGTCTGGTGGAGGCTGCTGGTGTACTTCATCCCTGGTCTTCTGCTGCCATCCTACACCTTTGAGTCTGATAAGGTCCCAGCCTCTCCGGTTCTGAAGACTAGCTTCTTTCTTCAGTCATCTACCCCAAGACATTCTTCTTTGTGAAGAATCCAAGCCCTTGACACCTCTAAACGACCGCCATTTACCAGCTTCTAGAGAATTCCAAGACACTCAACACCCACAGGTCACAGGGTGACAGGTGCGTGGGCAGAGCCACTTCACTGTTCCCAAAGCAGGGAAGCTAGAGCTGAAGATGTTTCCTGAGCTGGGTTGATCAGGGCAAGGCAGACCTGCAAGACATCTGTGTCCATGTTTCCGTGTCTATGAGTTTTTCATAGGTGTGCACGCATGCATGTGAAAGCCAGAGGAGATCAACCTCTGATGTCATTCCCCGGGTGCAGTCCATCTTGTGTTTTAAGACAAGGATTCTCATTGGCCTGGAACTCACCAATTAGGCTGGCCCTTAGAATCCACCCACCTCTGACTCCCCAGAGCTAGGGTAACAAGTGCGCACCACCACATCTGGCTTTTTATGTGGGTTCTGGGGAACAAATTCAGGTCCGCATGCTTGCAAGGAACTAAGTTATCACACCCAACCCCCAGATTGACTTTGGTGTTCACTGATTTTTTTTCTTTCAGTTGTTTTCAGTAATAAACAACAAGTGGTCAGCAATGGTCACCCAAAGGATGTGAACACATGGCACAGTGATTGGCCATTAAACTTAAGGAAGAGGTTCTTTGAAAAACTCAAAGCTGTCATTTATATAGGGCTTGCCAATTACCATGGCCCATTCCAAGCCACCAGCTCGATGTCACCAAATACTGAACGAGGAAGAAGGGGAGGTGTGTGCATTGATACTGACTCCTGAGGAGGTGTCTCCAGGACCCAGCAAACCACTCCGTAGATAACTAACATCCAGCAGGAAGTGACGTTCGAGTATTCACTGATCTTTCAATTGGTAGATCTGGGGGTAGGTAGCTCTATGTTATTATGGCTTTTGTTTTCTTGGTAAACCTTGTTAACTTACAAGATTTAAAACTTCAAAAGCCCATGAGCACCATAAACCTTCCAGGAGACACCTTAAAAAGTAAGTGAAGCCGGGCATTGGTGGCGCACGCCTTTAATCCCAGCACTCGGGAGGCAGACCCAGGTGGATCTCTGTGAGTTCGAGGCCAGCCTGGGCTACCAAGTGAGCTCCAGGAAAGGCGCAAAGCTACACAGAGAAACCCTGTCTCGAAAAAACCAAAAAAAAAAAAGTAAGTGAAACCTCCTGGATCCCATAGCCACTCTCGGGATCCAGAGATATATATATCCACTTACATCTTATCCACTTATATGTCCACTGACTGTCCTTGTCTTCACTGGCCATTTGTCCCTCAAGATAATCCTTCTCCCTGAATCACTGCCACTTTTGTATTCAGGAGTTAAAAAGCAAGACTCCCACACTTTCTCAATACTATTCTTACTAGAAACACTAGGACACTTGGCACCTAACTTAAATTCTTCTCTAGTTCCTCTACCCACCTCCCAACACTGCCCCCTCCCTCCCCCCCGCCACAGGGTACTCCTTGCAAATTACTACGCACTAAATTGCCTCCCCTAAAATTTATATGTGGAAGCCCTAATCTTCAATGTAACTTTATTTGAAATAGAGCCTTTAAAGAGATAATTAAGGTTAAGTGAGCTTGTAAGAGATGCAGCACCAGTGTCCTTAGGGGGAAAAAGAGATACGTAGGAGGTGCACAGATTGGGAAGGCCACCCAAGGACACGACTAGAAGGCTGCCATCTGCAAGCCAAGTCCCCAGAGGAAGCGATGCTCCTGGCAACTCAAGCTTGCACTTGGAGGTTTGAAAACTGTTATAAATTTCTGTTGTTTAAACCATCCAGCCACAGCATTTTGTTACGGCATCCGGAGGAGAGTCATATACAAACGGGTGTAGAATAGTCTCCAGTGTTTTCCGATTCTTCTCGGTAAATGCACAAACTAGTTATGACCCTAGTAGCCCTCCCCACCCCCCCGCCCCCCGCCACCGCCTCATCGCGCACTTATGTGGCTGCATTTGCAAGCTCACAGTTGCTCTGCTCTGACATTGTCTGTACTTAAAGGTCACCGAGAAGGTTAATGTTGGACAAGCTGCAGAATAGTATGACTCGGTCTGAAATAAAAAAAAAAAAAAAAAGAATGTCAGTTTTGTTTTAAGATATTTATTCATTTTGGAAACTTTCATCAATAGCATAACATGTTCTTTTCACGTATTGTATTAGATTAAATGTAATAAAAAATTAACAAGAACTTACAAAGTTTGTTGAAGTAACCCTGGCGTTTCCCATAACTCTCTGCTTACTTCTAACCTGCTTCTGAGGACGCATGAAGGACGAACTTAACTAAATTGCAACATTGTTTCTCTCCAGCGTAAACAGCTAAAGAATGAGTGAGTAGGACTCTATTTTCAATCGAGTATTATTTGGCCCAAGCAGACATTACAGAGCACCGTCTGACTAACTGTAGATCTGATCAACACAGTTCCACATGCCAAACCCCCTAGTCGCTTCCATGAAGTTGCCAGTAAACCCAGATCTCTGGCCACCACCTGCAATCACACAGGCAGCCAGTCTCGGGAGAACTGTGCCTAGACTGGTTCGTAATTAAACCGTTGTTGGTGGCTAAGAAAGCGCTGGCGAGTTTGTGGTAGGAGTTAGGTAACAGGCTTGCTCCGGTTTTCAGATCGCCTTGACTGGACAATTCCATCCTGCTTCCTGCTGCCTCTGGGTTCTCCAGCCTCCTGCTACACAGAAGAGCTTTCTGGAACAGAAATCCAAAGTGGTTGCCTGGCGTCTCCACCGCTGGTGCTGACTCGGGTCCCATGAGTGTGTGTTAAAACTAATAAACACGTCAGAGTCTAGGAACAGTCAAGACCACCAAAGAGGAACAACAAATGACTTACGGAGAGACGGAAGTACGTTCTATCTCATGGGCGACTCAGAGAATGGTGTGTGGACTAGTATTTTGTCACTGTGACAAGTCCCTGAAAAAAAAAAAACAAGCAAAAGGAGCATTTAAGCCTCTAAAAACCAAAGGTTCAAAAGTCCTGGTTTCAGAGGCCTCACGACCCAGCCAGCTCCCTGACTGTTTGTCAGCTTGAGGCAAGGTGAACACTAGGCAGCTCATCTCCTGGCCCACAGGAAGGAAGGAGTGAGCTAGGAAAAGGCCAGGGACAAAGTATATTTTTCTGGGATAGGCCTCCAGTGATCCACGTCCCTCCGGGGACCCACCTCCTTTCTTTCCAGCATCTCAGGAATACCACCGTATTGTGAATCCATCCTGGAGTTAGTTTCTTGGCTAAGCCAGAGCCCACATTTCAATCACTTCATGTGAATGAGAATGGAACTCAGTAGTAGACCTCCTTCCTGGTATGTACAAAGTCCTGAGGTTGTTTCCCAGCAATACACACACACGCACGCACGCACGCACGCACGCACGCATGCACGCACGCACGCACGCACACAGTGGTTGGACCCACTGTGGTTTGAATAAGAATGGCCCCCATAGACTCATATATTTGAATTCTTAGGGGGTGGCTTTAGGAGGTGTGGCCTTGTTGGAGTAGATGTGACCTTGTTAGTGGATGTGTGTCACTGGGGTTGGGTTTTGGGGTTTCAGAAGCTCAAACCTGGCCCAGTGTGACTTTCTCTTCATGCAGCCTACTGATCCAGATGTAGAACCCTCAGCTACCTCTCCAGCACCATGTCTGCCTGTGTGCCACCACACTTCCCATCGTGATGATAATGGGCTAAACCTCTGAACCATAAACCAGCCCCAATTAAATTTTTTCCTTTATAAGAGTTGCTGTGTTAGATGCAAGATTGTAAAACATCAGTAGCGAACTTCTGCCCTCCGGGGTCCTCCCATTGTGCTGTAAGCCTGTATTTAAGACCTCCCACCCCCTTCAAGAAATGACATTCGACATTTAAGATTGAATATATATATATATATATACATATATATATATATGAATGAATACTGCGAATGTAATCTATGAATACCACAAATGTGATTAATATCATGAGTGTAATTTTAAAAATTAATTAATTAATTAAAAAGAAAAAAGAAAAAAAAAGAGTTGCTGTGGCCATGATGTCTCATCATAGCAATAAAATCCTAACTAAGATACCTACCAACTCAGCCAGGGCAAAACTTTTAGTAATGAGCTTCCCGGGTAGTCGATTCATATCCAAACTATAACAGCATGTTAAAAAGTAGTATTTACCACTTGCCTAGTTGACACATTTAATAAAACAATGGATATTTAACATAACGCTCTTGGGATAATACTGATAATACTGGGGAACAGTTTGGTGTGTTAGAAACCTTAAAATTGCTCATGTGTTTTTCACTTCCAGCCAAGATGGAGTAAAAGGCATTCAATTTCTTCTCCCTCATGAAATTACTGAAAAGAAGAAGTCAAAGTCCACATATGTTTAACAAAGAGGTTCATAGACCTCAATCTCAGTCAGTGACGTTACAATAATCCCTGAAAGACAGGAAGCACATTAAGTGAGCCCTATGATCTCTGAGCTACCTTAAGGACACCCAATCATCCTACAGTGAGTGGTGGGCCCAGAAGGACTCTGGAAGCTTCCCAGAGTTGAACAGAGGAAGACGTATACATACATACCCATGGAGACCACAGAAACTGGAATTCCCAGATCAAAGTTCTGGACAGACAAAAGCTTTATGGAGGATCCTTCACCATTACCATTTGACAAAAGGACGTGCGGAAACATCCAAAGACTCTGGAAAGAACCATTTGATGGGACTAGAGTTCAAAATGCCTGGCACTCATGATCCATGGGATGTGTTCCCATGATAAACAAGGAAAATGTCATAATTCACAGGCACACCAAAGAATCTTGTCTCAATAGAGGGAAATGTGCCTCAGAATAAGTACTATTCCAGGCTGGTTTACATATACATATATTATTTTTATGTTTTTAAGGAGTCTGAACAAAGGTATGTGTTGTTGTTTGTTTTTACTCTTTTGGGAGGCCTGCCCCCCAGCTCCCAAACAAATCACACACGGAGGCTTATTCTTAATTATGAATGCCCAGCCTTAGCTTGGCTTATTTTTCTGCCAGCTTTCCTTAACTTAAATTATCCCATCTGTCTTTTGCCTCTTGGCTTTTCCCATTCTCTTACTTCTGTAAATCTTACTCTTACTCCGCGGCTTGCTGGTTGTGTAGCTGGGTGGCTGGTCCCTGAGGTTCTTCCCTTCTCTGGGTCCTCTTCTCTTCTTTTCTCCTTCCAGATTTCTCCTCCTATTTATTCTCTTTGCCTGCCAGCCCCACCTTTCCTTTCTCCTGCCTTACTATTGGCCATTCAGCTCTTTATTAGACCATCAGGTGTTTTAGACAGGCACAGTAACACAGCTTCACAGAGTTAAACAAATGCAACATAAACAAAAGTAACACACCTTCAAATAATATTCAGACTGACCAGGAAACTCCTTCCCTGTTGGCTAGAGACATGGCTCCAGGATATACTGTGCAGGTTGTTGGGTGGAAAAGACAGCAGTGGTACCATAATCCAGGGCAAAAGCCCAATGTCTGAGATATCCTAGGCTCTAGGGTGGAAGCTATTATTTTCATTTTGCTAAATGGTCATGTTGTCAAGTGGCCTTCTAAATATTGATGTTTATATCCATAGATTGACTGGGGCTGCTCCCAGCCTTGGTCAGAGAAGCTTCTTTTCATTGTGGGAAGCAATCTGTATAACGGCACTTGTATGGATGTGTTTAGGGCCGACCATTTGATATTGGATAACCAGTTGGTGAGTTCCTCTCTAAGGAAGACTCTCCCTTTCTCTGCATCCCTTAATTGCCTGTAGTTCTTTGTGGAGGGTTGAGGCTTTATGGTCCTTCCCCCACCAACCTTAGCATATCAATTGCTGTCATCCTTGATCAGCAGCCATACAGGGGAGCCATACACTCTGTGGGTGTAGCTTCTGACATTCCTAGGAGACACAGTCTCACAGCAAACTCCCTGATCCTCCGGCTCTAACAATCTTTCTGTCCTGAGTCTTAGATGTGGGAGCTGTATGGTATGTGTATCAGTTGGGACTGGGCGCCGCAACTCTGCATTTTGGTTGCTTGTTTACCATCAAATATTACCTGAAAGAAATACTGAAGAAGAAATGATGTGAGATATGAGTTGGCACAAATGAAGTAAGAACACTCAAACAGGAAATTACAATGACTAAGTAAATAAATAATAAGTAAAAAGTTTTTGTTCTTAAATGCATTGCCCAGTGTTCGAACCCTGGCTGTGACAAAATGCCAGTTTAAAATCAGCTAAAAAGCAGGAAGGTTTATTTTCTACTCACAGTTGCCAGAGATTTTGCTCCATGGCTGCTTTTTTATTACATCTTTTATTTTGGTGGTACGATGTATCACAGCAAGACTACTCAGCAGAGGAGTCCTGATTAGTTCATGGTGGCCAAGAGGCAGAGAAGGAGCGAGAGGTCATAGTCCCAGTGTCAAGGACATACCACCAGTGACCAGACTTCTTTCCATCAGGCCCCTTGTTTAAAGATTTCATCATCTTCTAGCAGTGCCCTTGGTGGAAGACCAAGCTTCTAGCACACAAGCCTTTGGCAGATATTTAAGATCCAAGTCATTGGTAATTAAACATCCCTAAATAGTAATTCACTGCTTAAATAAAAATAGTAACAGTAAGGCTTGTGTTTTGAAATGGATGAACAAATAAATTGTATAACAACTATACCCCAAAGGCTGAGAGTTAAATGAAAGAGATTGTGAGTTGTTTTTTTTTTTATAAAATTTGTGAAATCATACACTATCACCTGAAAAATAGAATGTGGTAAGTTGCAATATATTCTATAGTAAACACTTCAATAAGAAAACAAAAGAGTTATAACTGATAACTCATCAAAAGAGATAATATATAATCAACTTAAATTGGCAATTAATAAACAGAAGATACAAGAAGACAACGAGAAAACAAGCAAAGACATGCTGTGCTCACATTAGCCAAACAATGACCAGGAATCAAGAAATTCAATGCAGAGTTTATACACTCACGTAAGACCTACAAGCTACATGAAGCACAAGTGGGTGGGGCCACAGGGCGATCTAAGCAAGTCCCCAGTTACAGTCAAAGACTGAGTATCCCATGCTCAATAATTAATGGGACAAGTACAGAAAACACACACACACACACACACACACACACACACACACACACACAAGGGCACAGAACATTTTAACAATACTCTCTATCAAGTTGACATATTGATGTTTAATATAACCTTCTGCCTAGCAACAAACAGCCCTCTTTACAATTGTACTTGGGACATAAATCATAAAGGAGGCCTTCATAAACTTAAAATGATGCAAGCCACACCACATGTGTGCTCTGACTAGAGTGGAATTCAATTAGACGTTAACAGTGGATGGATGGACTCTGAGAAATCCTCACAGGTTTGCCTGCTAAATAGCACACTTCTAAATGTGAAGAGTGCGATTCATACAAACATACAATTAATTTGTATACCACAAATAACACAATTAGAAGTTGTTTTGAACTAAGTGATACTAAATATAGAGCTTTAAAAACATGTACTAATGCCCTGCTAGGATAACCTCACAGCACTAGATGCTTTCATCAGGCAAGAAGAAAGTTCTTTAATCAGTGACTTCGGAGCTTCCATTAAGAAATTATAAATGGAAGGGAAATAAAATCAAAACAACTAAAAAAAAAAAGGAAATATAAACTCAGAAAACACAATCCTATCAAAATCCCATTGATTTTTTTTTTTAATTAACAAAGTAGATGCTGTATTTCCATGAAAATACCGAAGACTTCAAAGAATCCAGATCACTTTGAAGTAGAACCAGGCTGGAGGACAAGGACACCTCCACATCTCAAGACCTGTTAGAAAGCCACGGCATCCAGACCGTCCACAAACGGATGGCTGGTTTTGACAAAGATTCAAAAGCAGCGTAGTGGAGGAAGCTCACATTTGCAGTATTCTGAAACAATTGGACATCCATGTGATGTCTAAACACTGAACCCCAAAATGTCTTAAATGCTTCTAAAAGGCACCTCCGAATTGATCCTAGACAGAGTTGAGGTCAAGGCAGATACGAATGGAGCCATTACTCTGGCTGAGGTCATTTGTTTTGAGACTGAAAGCTGGTGGAGAGTACTCTTAAACACACTGTTCCCCCACTCCACTGTGACCCCCAAAAAAGAGATAGGAAGGCAGAACCTCCAGAGACCTGGGCACAGTGAGCAATTCGAGCCAGTCTGTGAGCAGGCTGTGTGAACGCTGATGGGCCCCTGGGCATCTCTTGATGCTAAACTTATTTTGCAGATCCAGAGTCTCCAAGGACAGGTTTCTAAGAAGGGAGGTAGGGCTTCTCTCACAGAGAGCTCGTGCTCCCTGCCTGGGAATGACCACTTCTCGACTCCAAGTCTGTGGACCAGATGAACATCCACAGTGCAGAGTAGGAGAGCAGGGCTGTGCGAGACCCTGAGCTGCCCCAGCAGCTCCAGAAGTGATTGCCAAAGGAGTTTAGGCGGCACCAGAGACCCCACGGGTTCAGCAAATAGGGAAGAGCAAGCAAATGTACTGATCTGTAAGAGACTTCACCTGAGGGTCTGTGAGGTGGCCCAGCAGGTAAGAAGGCTTCTTCTGCAACCGTGAAGTCCTGAGTTTGAACTCCCAACCCTCATGTAAAAAGCGGGCATGACTGCACATGCCTATAACGCCAACACCGGGGTGGGAGGGTGTCAGGCCAGTCCCAAGAGCTCACTGGCTACAGCAAGCTTGAAACACACCCAGTGTCCTAAGTGTCCTACCCTGGCCTCCATGTGTGCAAAGACCAGATCACCACCCTCACACTCACGTGGACATATGCATGTAACACACACACACACACACACACACACACACACACACACACACACACACACCACATCGACAGAGAGACAGACAGGCAGGCAGAGGAATTAAACCCAAGAAAGAGCTGTCCTATGCTGGGCAATCACTGTACCACTAACTCCATCCCAGGTCCTCAATGTATGATTTTTAAATCTTATAAAAAGACATGAAGGTAGGTTAGCTATTTCTCTGCACACAAGACTATTTGGTTCGCTGGGATCTCACATCTTACAGCGTGAGATTGGCCTTAATAAATTTTGTACAGCCTTTTTCTACGACACAATTCACTCTGTCTTAAAAGTGTGAGAGATTACATGGATAGGCCCTTGCTACTCTTCTACATCGTCTTAAAAAGAAAGAGAAGTAACCAAGAGGTTTTTAATTTCTCCAAAAGCGTTCTCTTTCCTCAGATTGTCAGCTGAGCCGGGCACTCTGCCCTAGATTTTCTTCTTTGAAGTTGAATCCCTTATTGGTTCTGATGAGATTAATCCTGAAGTTCAAGATGGCTGGGCCTTCATGTTTATTTATAAGTTCTTTATTGAAGCACATAACTCGTGCTTGCCCAGAACCTGATGCAGCCTTTCCTGTACCATGCTGCCCATAAATTATCCAAATGCTCAGCTTCCAGATTGAGTTTTTTCCCTCCATCCCCCCATTAAATCATCATATTAATCACAACAACATTTTCCTTCACTGAGGATGTTGGTGAATGGGAAGTAAATTATCTGCCAATTGCACAGTCACCAAAATATGTAAGATTATTCCAGGCTTCTTAAAAAGTAGCGATCCCACACTGCTCACTAGAAATACCAGGAGTCTGATTTCTTCTGAGTTATAGCAACAGATGTGCCGGACTCTCCTGGAAGGACTGACTTTCAGACGATGGCATTGGTGCACATGAATCTGATTTTATGAATTGCCATTATTATTTATGGTTTGCTGAGCAGCAATGAGGCATAGCTCACTTACCATGGCAACACTGGGTCCAAGATGTATTTTTCCTCTACAGATATGTATTCCGTAAAGACACCGGTTCACAAACTCAAGTGTGTTTCATACACACTGCAAAAAGACAATCTGAAGAGCCACGGGCTAAGAAGCAATGTGGCTGTTGCTTTTATGACTCCTTTTAGGGGAACCCTTTTATTACTTGTCCGACACAGGTGCCCTGCAGGGTATGCAAGACACCCCACATTAATGTGGGAGGGATTGTGGCCTTGTGATTGTGAATGTGAGCTTTTGAGTCACGTGTGCCTGGATTAAATTCTGCTTCTGCTACTCACTAGCCATCATCTTCAGAAAGCTACTCTACCTTAGAGAGCTTCTCTTTGTTCAGCTATGAAATAGAGCTACTACTAACAATAGCAACTACAATTAGTCAGTAATTTAAAAAGATAAGACACTGTAGATCCTCTAGGGGAGGTGCCTAGAGCAAAGATAATGTCTAATAATTTCATCATGAATTATTAGAAGATAATGACCATCAGCTGCTGTCAGGGTTCCTAGTGAACTGCGATTTTCTTTAACTCACTCTAGAGAAGTTACCTGATGGTTCCAGGCAGCCATTTCAATATCTTGCACTCACCGTTTCTTAAGTCCTACACAGACGGTTTGATCATTTGCTGCGCTTCCTGGTGCTGAACCAACAAAGGGTCCTTTAGTTGCTCTGTGTTGTTTTCCTATCGTCTGTCTGGTGTTTCTCTGTGTTGACGCCTTTCTGGACTCAACCCAGAGTGAGCTAAAGATTGAATGTCGATAAGCTATATGCGATAAACCCTAACAGCAATTCTTTCATTTCCAAGTATTTTAAAGTGCATTTTAATGGACAATAAAAGGTAAATGATAGTCAGTTTTACTTGTTGTTAGTGGCAGGGGGAAATCCACATATATTTACAGCAGAAAAGAAAGTCACAATCATGATACTTTCCATTTTCCTATCTACATGTTTTATAAAAATTATTGATTTGTTTTAATATAAAACTTGGGGCTGGGTATTGCAGTGCATACCTATAATTCCCACATTGAAGATGAGGAAGGAGGATCATAAATTTGAGGCCAGCCTGGACTGTACACAGCAGACCCTATGTTAAGAGGAAGAGGAATGGGAAGAGAAGAGAAAAGGGAGGAGAAGGAGGCAGGCGAGGCAGTAAAAAAAAATCCACATATTTTATCAAATAGGAAGCTAAGCAATATATTTTCTATTGCAGCTAGTTGGCTATTCAGAAAGCAATAGTCCATGGTATCATGAAGCACCTCCTGATGATATCTCCTCAGCCTCTTCAAGGTGGCCAGAGGCTTTTATATCCAGTTTACAGGGCCCTCTGATCATTGCATCTCCATCTCCATCATCACCATCTTCATCTCCACCATCATCACCACCATCACCATCACCACCATCATCATCACCATCTCCATCATCATCATCCCACCATCACCATCATCATCACCACCACCACCACCATCATCATCACCATCATCATCACCACCACCACCATCGCTATCAACATCATCATAACCATCATCATCACCACCATCATTACCATCATCAAAATGACTGTCATTGATTGATTTTTCCATCATATTCTCATACTGTTCTGATTTTTTTCACACATATCAACTTATTCAGTCCTTCAACAACTCTTTAAGACAAGCACCATGATTACTCCCATTACTATTGGTAAGAAAAAAAAATTGGATGCAGTCATCTCTCAGTAAGTATCTACATGAAATTGGTTCTAGGGTTTTGTGAACACTAAAAAACCCCATAGATTTTCAAGTCCCTCATATATAATGGTGTAGTATTTACACTTAACCTCCATGCCCTCAGACCTTTTACATCATCTCTAAAGTTACTCTACTATCTAGTACAACACAAATGCTGTGTTGATGGTTGTTCTGCTGCATTCCTTCAGGGATCCTGGCAAGAAGAAAACATCTGTACAGACTTAGTACAGATGCAATTTTAAAGAACCTTTTTGATCTGTGCTTGGTTGAAACTATGACCACAGGACATGAATGCAGAAGTTGAACATACTGTTCTGAAACACAGATCCGGGGTGTAGTATGGGATCATGGTTTGGAGCAGGAGATTGGCAAAGAGTACAATGAGATGGAAGAGACAATGGTTCTAAGTCATGGTAGTCCCAGGTGGGGAGATGATTAAAAACAGGAGCCATTACCAAATCTTCAAGGTTCCATATGCATTTATGAAGTGAGCTCTCTCTGGGAAGGGCTTCTCTAAGTCTCCTGGGGCAGAAAACATCATGTTCCTACTTGTCAAAATCAATCCTGTAAGCAAACAATTTTCTTTGGGACAAGTCCTTACTTAGCCAAATAACAGGCTCATGCTGAGAACAGACAAAGTGGGAAGCTTCTGGGCCCACGGACCAGCCTGGGGGCTCACTGAGTTATTGTTAAGCAAGAGAAAAAACTGGCCGGTGGAAGAAGGAAATCTGTCATTGGAAAATCCCCTGTGTACCCTAATCCTCTGGGCCACAGCACCCCAGTTTCTACTGTTATGTAAGCCATGGGAGGTGGGGGGGGCTGCCACCCAGCTCCCAAACAAATTACACATGGAGGCTTATTCTTAATTATGAATGCCCAGCCTCAGCTTGGCTTATTATTATTATTATTATTATTATTATTATTATTATTATTGTTTGCCAGCTTTCTTTAACTTAAATTATTCCATCTGTCTTTTGCCTCTTGGCTTTTCCCATTCTCTTACTTCTGTAACTCTTACTCTTACTCCGTGGCTTGCTGTTTGTGTTACTGGGTACCTGGCCCCTGAGGTCCTTCCCTTCTCTGGTTCCTCTTCTCTTCTTTTCTCCTCCCAGATTTCTCCTTCTATATATTCTGTCTGCCTGCCAGCCCCACCTGCCTTGCTATTGGCAGTTCTGTTCTTAATTAGGCCATCAGGTGTTTTAGACAGGCACAGTAACACAGCTTCCCAGAGTTAAACAAATGCAACATAAACAAAAGTAACACACCTTAAAATAATATTCTGCAGCAGATTTGGGTTTCCTTGGGGGCAGTCACTGATGCACAAACATCAGCTCTATCGAACAGATGGGTTCTGGATGTTGCTTCTTTCCCATGAGGATGCTAAGTTACATGGAGACCTTAAGAAAAGGAGATCAGTGTCAGGCAGGGTGGTGGCGCACACCTCTAATCCCAGCACTTGGGAGGCAGAGGCAGACAAATCTCTGAGTTCGAGGCTAACATGGTCTACAGAGCGAGTTCCAGGACAGCCAGGGCTACACAGAGAAACCCTGCCTCAAAAAAAAAAAAAAAACAAAAAAAAAAAAAACAAAAAAAAACCCAGAGAGATCAATAAGTTGAAAAAGAAATTGTTCAGTAACTAAATAAAATTGTTGGGCAGTGGTTGCAGCCAGCCTCTGCAGAAGCTGAATATATTTTCATCTACAAGAGTCCCACTACTTAGCAACATCTTAATATCAGACATTCGCCAAGCTCATGAAGCATATATAGGAGAAGCAGAGCAAGCAGTTGGCACAGGGTAAGGAATGTCGCAGCCAGCATGATAGTTGGCCACGGAGAGAACCAAGCTCATTGTGTGGTAGGCTTGTCACATTGCTCATATACGTGGGCAAACCTTATCACCCCCCCCCCATAGTTTTCACAATATCCCTCTAGAGCAGTGGTTCTCAACCTTCATAACGCTACGACCTTCAATGCAATTCCTCATGTTGTGGTGACCCCAACCATAAAGTTATTTTCATTGCTACTTCATAACTGTAATTTTGTTACTATGAATTGTAATGTAAGTATCTGATATTTCTGGTGGTCTTAACTAACTCTGAAAGGGTCATGCCCCACAGGTTGAGAACTGCTGGTCTAGGTACAGATTTTTAGGTATCCTCCTGGCATTCATCTATTCATAGCACACAAGATTCTAACATCCAAATATAAAACTTACAAAGAAATTTGGGTTTTAAAAATTGTAAATGTCAGGTATCAAATCAAGCTACAATTACTGATAGATACCACTTTGTACATCCAAAATTAGCAAAGAGGGTTTTTTTTTAAACTTTTAAAATAATATAATACGCATTTCTGACTAGAACATATCAAAAGGAGCCTTCCCTGATGACGGCACAGTGAGGATGATGATGGTAGTAGTCTGTTAGAGCCCTGGGACTTGGTCATTGCTCAATAAAGAATTGTTGAATGAATGAAGAAGTCCAAGAACTCATTCTTTCTTTCCCCTTACACTGGCCGGGCCCACCCATGCTTGTGGCTTGTGATGGATTTTTCCCTGCAGGACAGCAAAGACACAGCCAGGCCTCCACCAGACAACTATTTTCAAAAGTCCTGTCTCCTCCAGAATAGTTTATCACTCTGACAAAAGAGTCCAGGATAGGTATGTCTTCGTCCATCTTTTAAAGTACTCCTGGGCCCGGCGCAACATGTGATTCTTTTTTCAAAGGATTTGACATTCAAGATGTGATTCTTAATTTTAGAGGTTTGTCAAAAGAACATTCCAGAGTAAACTAGTCTTCCCAGGGATGCTTAGCCAGAAGTGTGAGGGTTAAATAGAAAAGCAGCGTACAGGTGAACCATAGAAGTAGTGGTTGATGATGTGTCCACCTTGGACAGTCATTAGATTGATTCCCTGAACAGAATTTCCAGAATACATTTTGGGGCAAAAAGAGACGAACAAGAAAAAATAGGAAGCTCATGATTCTGGAACATTTGGTACCAACTTGCTCTTACTGCAGATGAAAGAGAACTAAGTTAAAAACAGCCAAAGTCAAACAATTAGAATGAGAACCCTGAGGAACACCAGTTGTCATCCTGGTTTGTTTGTTTGGTTAGTTGGTTGGTGGTTTGTTTGTTTTTTTTTCTACTTGATCGGCATGGGCCACAGAATTTTTCATAAAACACAAAAGCTAAAGAATTTTCCAGGCAGAGAGCAGAGGAGGATGTATGATGAGATAACACTTGGAACAGTCCACGCACCATCATTTATGCAAGTTAGCTCTCCCACATCCCATGTTCCCTTAGGGATTCAGAGTGCATAACCTTCAGTGACCTTTTGCAGTTGCACCCTAACTTGCACAGATCTCCCCTTGCCTGGAACCGGCCTCCCACAGTGGTACAAAGGATGGCAAGACCAAAGAGGAGACCTCAGAAATAAATAGCCACTACCCACCCACACCCCCAGCATCTCCAGGCTGGAGTTCTAGGAAGGACCACACTATCTCAGAAGAGGTCTTTGACTATGTCTCTCCGAAGCATCCATTTGAGCAGAGAATTTATCCATTATTACCATCCGTCTGTGCCATCTCCAATAATACCTTACGTCTTCCACTCTTCTGCTGGAGGGCACACCTGCTCCCCTATCACTGCCCAGAAAGGTGGCCCTTAGGAGCTCGTGTTTGTTTATAATGTTTTCTCTCCAAATAATCAGAACAAGGGTTTGCATTTTCTGATGTGGAACTTCCCTGTGGCTTTAAATAAATCCTGCTTGGTGAAATAGCTTGCCAAGGCCAGCTTATTGGCATCTGTCATCTTGAGAAAGAAGTGGAGACCTCCTAAAATAAAGTCTTCCAGTAGCAGGGATTAAAGGGCATCTGCCTGGAACAGGTCCTTCAAGTCTTCACTAAGATTCCAGAGTTTTCCCACCCCTTGTTTTCGTAAGAAGTGTTGGATCCGGTAAGGTTCATTCGTTTTAAAAATGTTATTGGCATATATTAATTGTCCGCCGTGACGGTTTCATGAAGACATTTTTATACAAGATACCGTGTACTTCTAAGTATGCCTTCTGCACCCTCCCCTTCCTCCCCCTCCCCCTCCCAAGTGCCTTTTGTGCCCCCCACCCCACCCCGTCAGCCTTGCTTTGGCTCTCATAGATACATGATTTCATGTCTCTCTAAATATAAAATCCAGGGTTAACAAATGAGAGAAAATAAAACTGTAACCTTTGTCCAGAGTCTCACTTAATAGGACAATCTCCAGTTGTGTTCATTTTCCTGCAAATGGCATGATGTCAATCTTGACAGCTGCGTGACACGTCACACATGCATGCAAACCACAGTTTCTTTTTCCACTCGCCCACTGACCGACATCTAGGCTGGTTTCATAACTTGGCCTTGTGAACGGTACCACAGTGAACATGGATGTGTAAAGATCTCTGTGGAATGCTGATTTAAAGTCCTTCAGGTTTACAGTCAGGAATGATATAGCCAGGCCATAGAGTTGCTCTCTGGAAGAACTTCTGTATTGATTTCCATAGTGGCTGAACTAATCGCAGAATATAAAGGTGCCCCCCCACCCGCCCCTCGTGGCCGCCTTGTCCTCACTCACTTGAGCCTGTATGAACACATGCTTCTTGCTTTGGAAATTCCTTATGCCTCATCCAGCCACCATGGAGGCTGTTGCAGTCTCCTACCCCTCTCTGTATGAATCATCTGGAGCAGCCCTGCAAGGGCTACCTATTCACGACAAATGGCAGTGTGTTTGAACCAAAGCTTAATTTATGGCAGGTGCAAAGGGATTAAGGGTAGAAGGAGGGCGGACTGTGTGTCCCACATGCCTCTTGCACAGGCTTTGGCACACATACACATGCAGCAAGTAATTTACATGCACGAATATGTGGTTACCTCACTCATGGACAGAACTTGGGGCAAAGGAGCTGTAAACACGGTACCTTCTGGTGTGTTCTCTCCCTTCTAACCACAGACACAATGCTCCTCTTCCCCACAAAGTCCACATCAGAAGCACAAAGGATACTTACGTAATGGAAATGTTTATTTTGGAGTTGAATGAACACTTGAGTGTCTAAAGTCACAAGACGGACTCTGCCCCAAACACATGCTTTCAGACCCATCTGGACTTTGTAAGACCCAGGCAGAATCTGGGGGTGGAGCTGGGAAATTCTCTAAGGTAGGCATCTGAGAAACAAGGAAAGGGAGTAGATTCAAATGCAGAAGGAAGCAGAATTGAGTGACCATGACAAAAGACAGAGCAGGGAAGGGGTTTAAAGGTCCATGGATATTTACATAATGTAAAAGTTTCTTTCTCCCTCACACACCCATAAACATCCCCCGCCCCATCCCCTACCTCTACCCACCCCACCTCACAGAAGGGCCAAATATCTTTGCTTGAAGAGCTCTAAGAGACTGGTGGGCGATTTCCCACATACCTGAAAGGTCCACTGGTTCCTCTCAGGAACATTAAATCAGAATTTGAACCCCGAAGTTTGGCTTGGGGATGGAGCAGGGAGGGGCGGGGCGCTAGGAGAGAGTGATTTCTGTCCCAAGCACTTTGCCCAAAGTTGTTAGCCTGTTCTGTGGGTGTGTCCACAGTCCCAACAAGGCAGGCAGCATTAAAGTCTACCCCTCCTCTGGTTTGGTGCTTTGGTGAAACCAGTCATGGAAAAGCCAGAAGCAGAAGGAGTTCAGATTCGTGAGTTCCGTTGCTGCTGGACACTCTGACACTGAGACACCCCAGTCGCCTTCAACGCTTGCCATCTGCAACCGGATGTGCCTTTCCTAGTTCCACTGGGGAACCGTGAAATGTTCCAGGTAGGGCTTCTGGTAACTTCGATGTGTTCCTTCCCTCTTAGGGAGCAATGGCTGGCTGCCATTCTTATTCATAGTTTCATATTTCTCAGGAAATCATATAACATTCTAGCAAATTCTCCAAGGTGTACAACCTCTCATCGTAAAGGAGGAAACATGGAGGCGAGATAAAGGAAAGCCTCCAAAGTTAGATAAGAAAGCCGAGTCTCAGGTGCATAATAAAGGACACTGGTGGGAACCACAGGTGAGGACAGAGACTATCACAAAGACAGAAGGTTCTGGACCAAGTCTAAGAAGTATCAAGCCAAGTACAACTTCCTCAGCTCTTTATCACCTATTTTCTGAAGAATTGCTTGTTAAATGTTTTTTTTTTTCCATAAGTAATACATACTCATGGAAAGGAAAATTAGCCAAGAAGGAGAAATGAAGAAACTCATGTAAATTTGCGGTACACTGCTTTAGAGGTCTCAGATCATGCTTCTCCCTATGTTCTGACCTTTGCCACATGACTCTGCAGATCTTTCTGCTAGAAACAAAGACCATCTCCCTCTCCCACTGAGTCAGGTGTGGCCACATGGGCAGAGTGGACACTGTGCCAACCGCAAACAAATGAGTCACGGATGGCACGGGGCGACCCTCACTCTCTTGCGTTCCCCCATCATTGCATGGAGAAGCTGGCCGGGCTAGCCCACTGGCCCAAGAACTATGAGATACAGAAAGAAAACGTCAGTCTAACCTGTACTTCGAAGGTAAGCCTTGTTAAGCTAACTCAGCAAACGCTGGCTGACCCACAGGCACGTGGCCGTAGGCAAAGTGGTTTTTCTTCCAGGCATCAAGCTTTGGAATACTTAGTTGTGCAATGTTGCCGCAAAAGCTAACTGATGTGACTGTAAAGAGAACTGCACACAAGAGCAAGATGAACACCGTTGACTTTGTGCTTTTTTTAAGTGTGCGTCGGCTCTGGGTATGCACCAATCTTTGTAAAGCACTTGGCCATGGTGCCTCAAAAATTTGTGGGGCTTCCCCCACTTCCTGGGGAATATTTTTTTCCCAGATAAAAATGTAGGTATACCTTACAACATATTTTAACATTTTTAATGATGATAAAGTGGTTTGTGTTAGTGATGTAGGGATCAAATCCAGGGCTTTGCCAATGCTAGGCAAGCTCTCTACCCTGAGCTACATTCCTAAAATCATTTAAAATTATTTTAAACTGATATATGATAACATACAACATGTATATATATATATATATACATGTTATATATATATACTGTTTAGATAAATATATATTATATAACATTGGAATCAAATTAAACAGATCTATTTCCTCCATCATTTATCATTTATAGTATAAAAATTTAAATCTTTTATTTTACCTTTTAGAAATGTACAGTACATTTTCATCACCTGTCATCACTTCAGTATGCAGAAGCACCCTAGAAGCATCCATTAACATTTCTCTATCCCCCCAACACCACTACTACTGGTCTCCCCAGCTTCTGGCAACCATCATTCTGCTCTCAACTTCTGAGACAAAGTGTTTAAGGTACTATGTCAGAGGAAGATTATGTACGTTCATCTTTCTGTGCCTGGCTTATTTCATTTAGCGCATGATCTCCCGTTCTATCCATATTACTGCAAATAGCAGGCTTTAATTATTTTGTGACTGAATAGTTCTCCGTATATGTCCCATATGTTCTTTATGTGTTCACCAGTTAAAAGGCACTTAGATTTCTTGGTTATTGTGAATAGGGATGTGATGAATGTGGACGTGCCAATGATTCTTAACGTCCTGACATCACTTCCTTTGGGTACATATGCAGTAGTGGCTGGGTTGTGTGGGAATTCTATTTTTAATTTTTTAAGTGCCATCCATCCTCTTTTGCATATGGCTGTCCTAGTGCAGATTTTTAAAGATTTGCTCACAGACTTTGAGAAATATCTTAATAGATGTTTTTTGTAAGCAATACAAAGAATGTAGATCAAAACAGAAGTCTCATCCAGCCTGCCTTCCCATTTCCCTCATTTCAGAGATCTTTTGCTGTGCACTAGTAAACATGCATAGGGCTTTCCAATTTACTGTTCTAACGTTTGGATGACCTATGATTTTTCTTTTCACCAATCAACATTCTTTACATTTAATGCCACAACCATTATGTAAATTTACCTCCTATTGAAATGTTAAAAGTACATAATTGGGCATATTAGTGCTTAGAATATTCAAGAATCCCATCATCAATGGACATGTGAGTTATATCCAAGTTTTTGGGGGTTACTTAATACACATAATTCTCCATGGCTCTTTGATTATAAGTGAATGTGCTCCAGGATTGGTACTTTGAAGAGAAATTGACGGCTGTTAACAAACGCAGTCAAAGTGCCCTCCAGAAAGCCCAGGTCCAATTTGCTTGCCTTCCATCAACAGCACATCAGCCGACCCGTCCTCAGCAGCGCTGGCCCAGACCTCTGATTGCTTCTGCTTCTTTTGCAATTTGTCTTGCAAATTTGGTTATCAATCTTTAAAAATCCATTCTTGTTTGTTGATTGGTTGGTTGGCTGGTTGGTTTTTCGAGACAGGGTTTCTCCATTTAGTTTTGGTGCCTGTCCTGGAACTCACTCTGTAGACCAGGCTGGCCCCGAACTCACAGAGATCCGCCTGGCTCTGCCTCCCGAGTGCTGGGATTAAAGCTGTGCGCCACCACCGCCCAGCTAAAACAGCCATTCTTATCTCATCATATTATTGAAGAAAGGCACTCGCCCTCTTCACAGTAGTAGCATTGCTCGTGGTTTTCTTATTACTATTAGTGTTATTCTAGTAAATTTTATTTCGGCCAGCCCAGCCTGCTCTGTCCCAGCCCCTCCCCACAAGGGTTGGTTCGTGCCTTTACCTAGGCTTTCTCCAGGTTTCTGACTTCTCAGAGCTGCAGTCCTCACTGTCTTTCCAAGCTGGTTGCAGACCCGTCGTGACATCTACCAGCCATTCTTTGAACTTCGTTAAGTGGCCTTTGCTACACCATTTGTTTTAAATTGCCTTAGAATTACCAGCCACATAATAATAATAACGTTCACAAATCTATTTATTAATTCTTCACTCTGTATGAATCATTGGGCTAAGTGCGTTTGTAGACCTTGTGCCATTTATCATCTCTACAGTATAAATGTTTGGATTAAAAAAAAAATCTAGAGATGTGATAACTAAAACCATCTGCTCAAGGCCACACACACGAGTGACTGATCAGAGACTCCAGGCCACATCTCTCTGCTGCAGATCCCATGCCACCTCCCTCTCTGTGGTCTGCTCTTCTCTCTTCCGTGGGTGCTGTGGTCTGAGTACTACTCCAACTCAAAACCAGTCTACTGACGTTGCATTTTTTATTCACCTCTTAAGAGGTGACACATTCCACCCTCACTAATGGAATTTTTGTCCTTGTAAGAGATTGTTTGAGGAGCCAGGCGGTGGTGGCGCACGCCTTTAATCCCAGCACTCGGGAGGCAGAGGCAGGCGAATCTCTGTGAGTTCGAGGCCAGCCTGGGCTACCAAGTGAGTTCCAGGAAAGGCGCAAAGCTACACAGAGAAACCCTGTCTCAAAAAACCAAAAAAAAAAAAAAGAGATTGTTTGAGGGACCTTACACCACAAAAGGATGCAGCAAGAAGATACAGACTGTGAGAGTCTTCCACTTACTAGACACTAACTCTGCTGATGTCTTTGTCTTGGACTTCCCAGCCCTTAGAACTACAAGAATAAATGTCTGTGGTTCATAAGCCACCCAGCACCTGTTCTAGCTGCTTTCAAATACCCAGACCGTGAGGCTGGAGGCTCCTGAAAACAGAGCCAGCGTTTGGTTCTTTTGACATATTCCCTACAACATGACACAATATGGTAGATGGTCAGTTACCATGGTGGTTGCTGACCAGTGTCCTTTCCAGGATCACATTCTAGGTGTGAATTATTAATCATTGATAGTGTCGTGGCCCACAATCTAAGTGATAAAGAAGGCTTTATGGATTGTTTTATGGAATAAACACCATGCCTACCCCTGCCCTGTGAACATTTCCTCTGCAAGTGCAATCTGAGACAAACAGGAAACAACGCATAGTCCTTGGCTTAAGAAACTTTCATTCCAAATCTAAGGGATAAAAGATAATTGAAACACTAAAGTGTCATCAACTGCAGTGCCCCCAACCACCTACCTAGAAAACAAAAACAAAAATCAAGCTGCGAGTAATGGTGTATGACAAATGGCTAGGGAGAGGAAGCTTCCCGAAAGACAGGGCCTTGGGAGGTAGAGTCTGGAGAAGGGTGAGACGGGACAGGTGAGGAAGGCCCTGCCAATCAGCTTAAATGAGGTCTTGGGGCAGGTTCCCAGCTCCCACTGCTTTCCCAGGCTCTGCGTTCCCAGCATCCCTTCCCTCTCAAATGGGGCTAATCATACAGCACCTCGTTCAGACTTACTAACATAATATGGTCTAATTAGGCAGTTCCTGCAAGCACTTTGAACTCCATTGCAGAAGGGAAGTGAGTGTAGTGAGGGACTTATTATTAGTGGGAAAGTGGGCTAGCCCTGTCTTAAATACTGAAGCAATTCTCTCATAAGTAAGTTCAGCCCTGTGAAACAGTTGCTGCCACATCTCTCCACAGAGAGCCTTCTCTATTGCTAAGACATTGGACAGGGAAGGAAAATTGAACCTTGAATATGGGAACAGTTGAAGGTGATCAGGTCCCTACTGGTATCAGAATAGGTAAAAGGCTTCAGTACAGGAAACAAAACAAATAAGCTAGGTGATATGGCTGCTTAGGAACCAGTGAGTCTATTGCAAGCTTGAAATGTAGCCAGTTTGGCCTTGAGCTAAAATGACCAAATCTCATACTACTGCCTATTAGAACATGTTTGCACAAAACTGTTAAGCAATACAGGTTGTTTGTGTCCAAAAATGCAGCCCGCACAGTAAGCACATTGTTCCCAGCAGAATACTGAGGCTTGTCTCCAGGGCCGGACCACTTTCCCCAGAAAACAAATCTTGAAAAGGAATAAATTGCCAGCAACTTGAATGATGGGTTTCTGCATAATCTCCCTCTGGTGGGACAGGGTGGGACGGTGCTTGATACTGCCAAGACACGGGGCTGAGGTCAATCTGTCAATGTTGTCCAAGTGAGGCAGAGTTTAGATTAGCCCAGGAAAGAATCTGTGACACTGAGAGGGAACAGGAAGCCACAGAGGATTCATATGGATGCCATGTACCCCCAGCGTTAGAGGTATTCAACTACCAGCCCAAAGACAGAGGAACTACTAAGACAGACTCAGTGGGACTGTCAGTGGAGGCGTAACTATGGAAGCTGGGATAAGGACACCTCATCATAACCTAATGTGGGGCTACTGAGCAGGGAGTGACCCTGAACCCTGGAATGGGTTCCCCAACCACAAATGTTTGGCACAGTGTGGGAACTGAAGCCAGGGCTGTGCTCGCTGGCTTCAACATTTCTTGAGTGAGGATCCAGAGTTGGGGCTTGGGCATCTTCTTTTATTTACTTTAAAAATATCTTCTAAAAAAAATCAAGCATGCCCTGATTTGACAAGAAGTGTAACGTGTCCTGCTCTGAATTGCTTCCTTTCTTTTCCCTCTAGAGTTCCATTAATCCTGGTTTTATGATTGGTAAGGTATGTACCCAGCAAAATTTTTTTAAAGATTGTAATTTAATTACAATATTTCTCCCTTCCTTTTCCTCCTTCCAAACTCTCCTATATCTCCCTCCTGACTCTCCTTCAAATTCATGGCCTCTTTTTCTTTCTTCCTTTCTTTCTTTCTTCCTTTCTTTCTTTCTTTCTTTCTTTCTTTCTTTCTTTCTTTCTTTCTTTCTTTCTTTCTTTCTCTGTTTCTTTCTTTCTTTGTTTCTTTTTTCTTCCTTCCTTTCTTTTTTCTTTGTTTTTTACAAATTGTTATTGCATGCACATACATATACATTCCTATATATGCCCTATTCAGTCTGTGCAATACTACCTGTCTGTGTGTTTTCAGGCCTGAATGTTTGGCACTGGGTGACCAACTGGAGAGCTCTTCCCTAGAGAAGACCATCTCTCTCATTCTCAGCTTTTCTCAGTCCAGCAGAGATTTTTTTTAAGCAACAATAATAATAACAATAGCAATAATAAGAATGACTAAAACATTAACAGGAGCCACATGACTGAGATGTGCCTGCTCATCATGAGTCTACTGTAACTTGGTCATCTTACTTAAAAACATTGAACAGACAAGTGGAACTAAAAACCTAGAAACAGCCCTGTGGTTCTATACTTTCTGTAAAGATTTATTTATTTTTATTTTATGTGTATAGGCATTTTGCCTACATGTATGTGTGCCTAATGCCTATAGAGGCCAGAAAAGGGTGTCAGATACTGTGGTGGTTTGAATGTATTGGCCCCCATAAGCTCATAGGGAGTGGCACTATCAGAAGGCATGGCTTTGTTGGAGTGGGCGTGGCCTTGTTGGAGGAAGTGTGTCACTGTGGGGGTGGACTTTGAGCTCTCCTCTGCTCAAGCTTCGCTCAGTGTGACACTCAGTTCACTTCCTGTTGCCTGCCCAACAAGACATAGCACTCTCATCTCCAGCACCATGTCTGCCTGCATGCCGCCATGTCCACCATGGTGATAATGGACTAAACCTCTGAAACTGCAAGCCACCATGTTAAGTGTTTTCCTTTGTAAGAGTCGCTGTGGTCATGGTGTCTCTTCGCAGCAATAGAAACCCTAACTAAGGCCCTGGAGCTGGAGTTATAGACAGCTACGCTCTGCTGCATGGGTGCTGGGAACTGAACCCGGGTTCTCTACAAGAGCAGCCAATGTTCTGAATGGCAAAGCCTCCTCTCTGGCCCAGCTCTCCACCTGTATTGTTAACACTTTAAATTTCTTTTTCTCGCTAACATTCTCTCTTTTTCTCCCTAAATGGCTCAAGCACTATGTCTCTAGCATTTTCCCTTGCCTTTTCGAGAACATGTGCTCTCAGGGCTATTCCACAGTGACAGGCAGAGGGGACCCTGTCATCTCTTCTCGTGGTCACCAGCTATCTTACCACTTATACTCATCAAACCTGCTTCCTCAACTATAAATCAAGAGCGGTTCCACCACCTCTAGAGCACTATGAGGACGAAGGACAGTCATATCTATGTCTGCCCTACTGTGTGGTCTAGCACAGAGGAAACCCTGAGTACATGAATGCCACACCAGGGAGCAGCGTGGAGTTCTGTGTTATGTGTTTCCAAATACTGAAAATTTTACAAATTTCATGGCAGGGGTTGGCCTTCTGTTCAAAAGTTGAAGTTCACTTGGCAATATGGGGGTCTTCAGAATATCATGCCTGGGCTCAGGAGCCAGGGCCCACCCGAAACCTGGTGCTGGATAGGTGCAATCTGTAAAATAAACCAGAGCTGAGGCTCGTGTTTGGTGTCTCCTGTCAATGCTGTATGGTGTGCTCAGCTGCCCTCTCTCCATCAATAGGTGCTAGAATCTCTGAGAAGTCAGCAGCAAAGGGCAGGCTGTGAGCAGAGTGCTTCTAAAATCGCACAGCAACTCGGGTAAGTTCAGATTTATCTCACACTCCTAATAAATTGATTGGAGTTGGAAATCACAGAACAGTAAAAAGACCCAACAACCTTCAGACACTGGGAATTATCCAGCAAATATTCACCAGAAGCACAGGGCTCTTAATTAAGTCCCTTCTCAAGTCACACGGTTCTGGGATTTGTCTGCAGAGTCACGGGACTGATGCTTGCATGTTCACGGGTGACAGCGAGACCCAGCACCAACATAAAAAGCAAGGGCCACATGGCTGAAGCGAAGGAGGGATGGAAAATTGTTTTGCTGGAGTTCAAGTGAAATGGAATTATCCCCACATATGAGCCGCGTGGATTTAGTGTCACATAAACAGAAGTTGTAGAAGCAGGTCCATTTCCCATGGCTGACGACTGGCTTTGTCTTTTAGTCTTTCCCTAACCCCTGACAGTGTGTTAGGGTAGACAACTCACCTAATGTTCCTAGGACCCAGGTATCAATCCCCAAAGAAAGTTTTCAGTTCTAAAACCAGAACAAGTCAGAGCAAACACAGGTCAGTCAGAACACAACATTCTCCTATGCTTCAGCTGAGGCCCTATACCAGGCTTTTTCTTTTGGGCCACCAACCAGCTCCCAAATCATGACATGGAGACTTCTTATTAGTTATGAATGCTCAGCCTTAGCTTAGGATCGTTTCTGGTTAGCTCTTAAAACTTAACGTGTTTCTCTTCTTCTACGTTTTGCCTCGGGGCTTTTCACCTCTCTTTCCTTCTGTATATCTTCCCCTCACTGCCTCTCGTGGCTGACTGGGAGCTGCCTGGCTTCTGGCCCCAAGCATGTCCCTCTCTTTCTCCTTCATTCTCTTCTTTTCATTCTTCTCCTTAGCCTAGATTTCTCCTCCTACTTATTCTCTCTGCCCACCAGCCCTGCCTATCCCTCTACGGCCTAGTTACTGGCCGTTCAGCTTTTTATTAGACCAATCAGGTGCCTTAGGAAGGCAAGGTGAAACAACACATCTTTACATAATTAAATAAATGCAACATAAACAAATGTAACCTAGTTAAAATAATATTCCACAACAGGATCCCTGTGCCTCACCCTCCTGTTTTCCCTCCCAAATGACAGCAGCAGGTCTTGAACCTGACTGCCCTTAGAACCATGGCAAACCCTTGGAGCTTCTGATATCCAGGACACACTTCAGAGCCCCACCTCATCACAAGCTTACAGAGCCCCCAGACCTCAGGCCTTGGACATCTGGGTGCAAAGTCAAGCTTGCAGGAGGCACCAGTTAACACTCAGTAGAAAGAGGAATGTGTGGGAGCAGCACTCGGGATTAAAGGAAGTCCTTTTCATTCCCAAACCCTATGGTAAGAACAATCTTGGATGCTTAGTATCTAGAATGCTTTTTGCTCAGTGCCACAAAGCTGAGCAGTGGATCCTCTGGTGCTAATGCTTGTTGCCCATGGCACTAAGTCTTTTCGGGGGTGGGGAGAAAATGACATATGTAGTTTTACAATCTAATGAGGATAAGAAGCACAAATCAGACTCTGATATGATCAGGAAGCTCTTGTCACTGAGGATGCCCACATTCTTCACAGCTATTAAAACATGTCCATAGACAGAAGTTTCATATGGAGTTTACTTTCTTTGTGGCATAAGTTAGCCCCTGGGTGAGAAAATGCCCTTGCCTCGACTGCTGACAATATGCTGTCCAAATGGGACAAGCAGGACACAAAAGAAAGGACTGCTGCACCTTGTCAAGACAGCGTAGGAGGGCTTCAGAATATCCCGCTTCACAGAAAAGTCTATTGGATATTCTAGGCCTGTAGGCTGAAGATAGATGCCCCAATGTTACAGAGGAACCTTGGGTGACTGACTGTTCAGGCAGCCAGCTGTTTCTGTCATTTCTCACATTTTTTGGAAGTCACTTGCTTGCACTTCCTGCTTGATCAGGTAATATTATTTCTTTCTCTGGTCTCTAAGGGAGTTGAAAACTAGATAATTATATAGTTATAGTTTTCCTTGTTTACCAGACTCAGAAAAGAAACTAACTAAAGAGGTGTAAAGTATATAAGATTGAGAGACATAGAAAGATAGTTTTAGATGGTAATGTGAGTTGGGATAGAAAGTGAATCCTATATGCAAGATAGGATAGATAATGGAGTATTTTCTCTGAATTTGTCAAAAGCAAAGGGACTGGATATTGCTGATGTAATTATTGCCTGTATATATTGTATCTAGTTATTGTACTTATTGTATATAATTTTTCTTATATTACTTATTATCTTTTTTATTTTAGACAAAAAGGGGAAATGTGTTGATATTTTGTGTATGCTCTAACAAATAAAGCTTGCCTGAAGATAGGAAGGCAAAGCCAGCCACTAGTTAGCCATAGAGGCCAGGCAGTGGTGGCATACACCTTTAATCCCTGCACTTGGGATCTCATGCTACTGCTCCCAGTACTAGGGAGGCACACGCCTTTAATCCCAGCACTAGGAAGGTTGAGACAGGAAGTGATATGACTGGGCGGAGAAAGGAATATAAGGAGATGGTGACAGGATCTCATGCCTTTCGGCTGAGGAGTTGGTAAGGTGAGAAGTGGCTGTGGCTTGTTCCTTTGTCTCTCTGATATTTCAGCATTTACCCTGATATTTGGCTCTGGGTTTTTATTAAGACCAATTAGGATTAGTGCTACACATGTCTCCTAATCCAATCCTTTCTTTGTGTTCAAGGACTGGAAGACAGAGGAAGTGTGCATCCAAGGAAGACAAGTAAGATTCAAATCGTTCTCCCTCATTTCCTTCCATCTGAGAAGGTCAAGGCCTTTCACTGCCCTGTACCTCAGTGTGCTAATCTGCAAAATGGGTGATGATATCTGCTGCAAACCACTGGGGGACTGATAAGAGAACCAATGTGTTGGGTTTTACCCAGTGCCCACCTGGAGAGCAATTAACGAGTAGTTTCTTTATCTACCTAGAGGGAAAATGAAACTGTTCATTATGTAGGAAGACCCATATTGGTGGGAGGAAGGCTCTGGGATGGAAGGGTTCCTTTCATAGCCATCAGAATCCTTCTTCTAGAACAACGGGCAGTGGAAATCTTTTCAGTCCAGTTTCTGAGAAGATACTGTATTCAAATACGAGCTACAGGCCTTGGTCAGCAACTCTCTGAGCTGTCATTTTGGATGTCATCTTGGATTTCAACAGTGACAAATCTGTGCTCACCAGCAGAGATGAGAAGAGAATGTTCTGAGCAAGGAATCCTGCCAGGGTTTATTTCTGTCACAGAGAAATGAGGATGGGAAAGGGGAGCATCTATGTGTGCCTGAACTTCTTATGGCTATGTTTGAAGCCAGCTCGTGACCCTCAGTTATAGCTTTGAAGAGGTTAGAGCTGGTGTCCTCTACCACAGGGTTATGATCCAAATATGTGTACCCTGAGGCCCAGTTTCCTCACTGATTCTGCACATTGCATCAGAGGGATTCAGAATGAATCCTTCTTGCTGCCTTCTGTGATGTTTTAGAGACTAGATGGATTTGGCCGCCAGGCTTCTTATTTATTTATAGATCAGCAAACTGGGTTCCCATTGTTTGGGGTCATATAAAAGGATAATGCTTGTTTCACCTGGTAGATCAGTGCGTGCCCTGGACTGGTTTCATTTATTCTCCATCATCGAAGGAAGTTAAGAGGGTGTTGTGTGAATTTTCCTAGGTCAAGAGGAGTGGAAACGCCTATATGTAGCAGATAAGACGCTAAGGGACCAAAGAAATGGCTGCATCTCATCCTATCCTGGGAAATCAACGGATTTCTTGGGATTACTTACAGGAGCATGGTGAGGGGCTGCCTATAGGAAAATGGGTGACTTAAAGGTAGCTCTGCCACCACCCAAGTCTCACTCTAATATGGGGGGCCCAATCCCATCCAACCACCTTCTATACTCTAGGACAGACGGACACACACACACACACACACACACACACACACACACACGACTATGTGACTGGGGAAGATTATATGTAGCTGGGTGGGATGGGAAGAAGCAAGCAGCTGGAATATAAGGTGAGAGTACTCCTTCCCCCTTCTGTGGGGAAGTGTTAACAGGTCTGATGATGTGAGAGTAGTCTCCTGTGGGTCATCAAGCTGATCATGTCATGCCTGGAGAAGAGAGTTCTACTGCAGGGGCCAGTTGTTCTAGAGTGATGCTCAGCTGTCACTGTCTACAGGACAAACACTCATGTAGTTTTTGTGAGAAAGCCAGGGACACCCAAAACTAACTAATCTTCATTTATTATTTGAACCAAACAAGAGCTTTCTAAAACTCAGACTTCTGAGCTGCACACTGAGCCACAGACGTGCCTCATAAGGATGTGTGGGAGATTGCACCTTTTCAGTTAGATCTCAGGTTGCCTTTCATGATGAGCATCATCATCTGATTGCTGTGGGATGTCTTTCTGTATGCTGTGACTATGTGTTGCTCTGATTGGTTGATAAATAAAGCTACATTGGCCAATGGCAGGGCAGGACAGAGCCAGGCATGGTGGCACATGCCTTGAATTCCAACACTAGTTAACCATAAGAGTCTGGAGGTCTGTATAGACAGACAGAAAGTGACAGAGCTGGGCAGAAGGAGGAAGTGATGTAGCTGGGTGGAGAGAGGAAGTGAAATGCAGATCAGAAAAGCATATAGGTATGGGTATACAGGAAGTAGGTCTCTTTGCCAGAGGAATCTCCAAGTGGTAAGAATGTGACTGACTTCTTTCTGCTTTTCTGATCTCTCAGCTTTTCACCCCAATATCTGGCTTGGGTTTTGTTTTGTTTTATTAATAAGACCATTTAGCACTTCATCCTACATCTCATCTGACTGAATTTAGAGTTTTGTTACTTCTTGCTTCCGAGGCTGAGAATCCCAACACTCATTTTTCCAGCCTCCCTTGAAGTTAGGGGTAACCCAGGGTATGATGCTGAGCTGTGAGATGTAAGAGGAAATCTGGTGGTTTGTGACTGTTCTTTTGCTAGGCTGATTATGGGCGTGGACGGGTAACTCCTGATCCCCTTCCCATCTTTGTTAGGCTTCAAGGAAGTTTGATATGCAGAGCTGCAGCAGTGACTTTGTGACAAGGAGATGTGAAGCACACTGGAAAAAAATTACAAGAAAACTGTGTAGTTTTTTTGTTTTGTTTTGTTTTGTTTTGTTTTTTTACTCTTTGGGGGCTCCACCATCCAGCTCCCAAATAAATATTTGAAGATGTACGTTTACTTATGAATGCTTGGCCTTAGCTTGGCTTGTTTCTAGCCAGCTTTTCTAACTTAAATTATCCTGTTTCCCTTTAATTATGTTTTGCCTCTGGGCTTTTTGCCTTTCTTTATTCTATGTATCTTTCTTTCCTTCTTACTCCGTGGCTAACTGTGTGGCTGGGTGGCTGGCCCCTGGCATCCTTCTCTCCTCCTTTTTTCTCTCCTCCTCTTCCCTCTCAAGCCTAGATTTCTCCTTTCATTTATTCTCTTTGACTGGCAGTCCCACCTGTTTCTTTTTCCTGCCTAGCTATTGGCTGTTCAGGTCTTTATTAGACCAATCAGGTATTTTAGGCAGGCAAAGTAACACAGCTTCACAGAATCAAACAAACACAACATAAAAGAATGCAACACATTTTTGCATCATTAAACAAATGTCCCATGACATAAACGAATGTAACACAGTTGGGTGGTGGTAGTGTATGCCTTTAATCACAGCATGTGGGAGGCAGAGGCAGGCAGATCTCTGTGAGTTTGAGGCCAGCCTGGGCTACAGAGTGAGTTCCAGAAAAGGCACCAAAGCTACACAGAGAAACCCTGTCTCAAAAATCAAAAACAAAAGCAAAAAACCCAATGTAACACATCTTAAACTAATATTCCACAACAAAACTGCAAACATTTCAGCTTTGATCAAAACTCCTAAGAGTCTTCCTAAACTTGGTGTGTGGAGAGAAAGATGAACTCTTGAGTTGTTGACGCCACTGCAGAGTGAATCCCTGTTACTCATACTGGGACAAGGGTCTGGTGTGCCTTTCATTTGTAAAGCTTTCTCATTTTTTTAAAAGACATGTAGAAAGTCAGTTGGACAGGATGAGAGTTGTGGGGATAAAAGAGGAAAGAGACCTGACAGCCCTCCTTGTTGGCTGTTGGAGGAACAGGGCCAGGGCATCCAGAGCTGATCTGTTCTGGGGGCTGCTGTGCTACTCTGTCCTGTCAAGGGGGTCCTTTCCACATCTGGCCTGGCCCTCCAGACTATGGTGGATAACCCCATATGGAACCTTCCAGTCCCTCCTACAGGACCTACATTCTCTCCCCTCTCCACTGTTCCCACATTTTTTTTAACCTAAATAGTAAGTGGCTTAGGGAGTATCATTGCTTTCAATTTCGACAGAAAAGAAACAGCAATAAAGTAGCCAGAGAGGAATCATTAAAAAAAATCCAACACACCACTCCAAGGTAACTTTTCCTTCCTGAACTATTTTGGCCCAACCTCTAAGAAAGCCGCTGCCAAACATCCACCCTATGGCTAGTGGCTCCTTATTAAAAAGCTGTCTGCTGAGTGTGGAGTTCAGAAAAACCAAGGCTGGACCACTGGGATGGCCCCCAGTGAAGCAGGACATTGTCTACTGGAAAGCTGTCTCTGGTTGCTTTGTGTGGCTTGGATACCACATTTCATGGAACCTGCCAAGTGCTTATGTAGCTTCAGGGACTTGCCCTGGCTGGGGCAAGGAAAGAAAGAAGAAAAGTCGGACGCTGAAGAAACCCCCCCCCCCACATACACAGAAGAGCGGGATCTAGTGGACTGTGCTCTGTAACGGAGAAACCCGAGGCCCCCAGAAGCTCAGCCTGTTCATTATATACAGTTGAACAGGGAGGCGGGTTACTGCATATGGCTGAACAAGCAGATGGAGTCATTACATACAGCTAAGAGGCAGGGTTATTAGAGCTGAACCAAGAAGCAGGCTTAGCTAATCTCAATAGGACCAGTCTCTGTTGGGGAGCAGTATTCAGACCATAAACATCTAGGGGTGAGGGACAAAGCTATGGTGGAAATATTCTGCACACACAGTTAACATTCTCACTTGGTTCCCTAGAAAGGCTTTATGACCCCTCTGACCCTTACCCTGGGAAGGCTTTGCCATTCCCATGGGCCTGAGGCACTGGAGTCCTTGACATGGCCAGGGATACATCAACTCACACACTCACTCAGGACCTTGTTCACTCAGGGTTTCCTCTGCTCCTCATAATACTCCTTTGAAATGGGCACTAGGGGTGCATGAAGAAATGGGGTAGGAGTTGTATCTTAACCTCTCATGAAAACAAAGCACCAACTTTGTTGGTTGCTCTCATTTGAAAGCCAGTGGTCATCATTTCCATGGTTCTTCCTGGTTGATAAGATCTAGAGCAGTGGCTCTCAACCCATGGGTTATGACCCACAGGGGTTGAATATCAGATATATATTTAATTACGATTCACAACAGTAGCAAAATCACAGTTATAAAGTAGCGCTGAAATAATTCTCTGGTCAGGGGTCAGCACAACACGAGGAACTGTATTAAAGGGTCGCAGCATTAGGAAGACTGAGAACCATTGCTATAGAGTCAGGTGCAGGGTTTCACACTCAGGCTGCCTGCCTGCTTGGGCTCCCTGGCATATCTCACAGCGTTGGCATATGACAGGATCTCATGTGGAGCATTCATTATGCAGTCAAGGATGACCCTGAACTCCCGATCCTTCACCTCTCCAGGGCTGGAATTACCGAACTGTCTATTTTCTTCTGGACCTTGCAAAATCTGCAACCAAAGTGGTTTGGATCTGGAAACCTGACCAGGGCTTTGAGAGAATGAAGAAAGGGAAGCCTCCCAGATAGATACATGTCCAGAACAGCTGGAGTCGGGTGGGGTGTGCGCACTCTGATGGAGGGGCACCTGCTACTGCCACACCCCTGAGCCTCAGCTTCCTTATATTGTACAGCACAACAGGGGGGGAGGGACTGGCTACTTTTGGTGGGAGGTCTCTGTAGTCCAGCAGTTTCAGACTGTAAACATCTGGGAGGAGGAAGCTGCAGTTCTGGTCTTTGTACACACTGATCACTTCCTCACACTTGGACCTCAGAGGAAAAAGCTTTGACATCTGAGCCTGACCCATATGAGGAGGGCTGTGATATTCAGTGGGGCTGAGGCCTCAGAGTCCTCACCCACGTCATCAATACACATTCACTCAGGACTTCCCTCACTCAGGGCTTCCTCGGCTCCCTACAGCTGACCGCCCTGTTTCAGGCCTTTTTTCTTCTTTTTAATGCTGCAGTCATTTTCCCAGACAGATAAAAAGCAATCGCTTTATTTTGGGGAAACACTTAAAGTCTCTTCCGAATCGGCCTTTGGACTTTCTTTCCCAGCTACATATATTTAGAATACAGGGGGCTCTATAGGAACCAGAGGTTGATCACGTTTACCTCAGAGAGGATGTCATCCTTGGTGTGGCACTCACTGGGTCACTGCAGGAGTCTGGGTGTCAAGCACTACTCAACACCACATCCATCTGGGAGTTGACACAGTTGAAGTGCCAGGGGACCAACCGAATGACTGAAGGCCATTGATAATAACCTGCTTCCAGAACCTGTGCCTTTACCCCTGCAAACACTATTGAGGATTCTTGCAGGAGATTCTGACAGAAAGAGAGGAAAGGACACCCCCATCTCCATCCGTACCCCGTTGCCTCACCTGCTGCCAATGTTAAACTCCACTTGAGAGGCAGACATAGAGTCTAAGGTCACCTACCCCTAAAACTTTTACCCAGTTACCCCTTTTGCTCAGTTACCCCTAAAACTTTAAATGCCCTTAATTTCCATCACCACTGTTCCCAGCACCAGAGCATCTGAACATGTAGAGTTTCTGCCCGGTTCCCCACCCCCACATCTGAGCCTCTCACAGAGTGGCATCCACAGATGAGATTCAAATCCGAAAAAAAAAAAAATCTCACTCAACGGTATTTATAGCATACTGATTGCGTTTTGCGAATTTCATTCTTGCTTTAACAGTAAGTAATAATGCCACGGGATAGCAGCAACAGGGGGGGAGGGGGGGAACGGGGACGGACACGACCAGGAAGCAGCAATGAAGTAGCATGAACCTCAGCAGAAGAAGAACCACGCATCATCCAATTCCAGAGCTCCAGGCTGCGCCTCCCTTCCTCCCTCGGTGTTCGACAGAGCCGTTATGAAGCTGTCTTCGATCTCCTGCCTTATTGTCTAAGTTCTGGATGCAAACTGCAAAAGAGTTCCTGCACTGAACGTGAGAATAAGGCTCAGTAGTAAAGCATTCTTCTAGCTAGCATACATGAGGCTCGGGGTTCCTTCCTCCGCGATCTCTGCTCACCCCTCTCTCCCCGCAACACACAGTAGAAACAGCATTCTGGGTTGACTCTTAGGACCCCAGGTCTGGACTTGGTTCTTATCTGCTACACCATAATAATGTCTCCTGGAGCCTGGAGAGATGGCTCGGGGCTAAAAGCATTTGCTGCTCCTGCAGAAGGCCCAGTTGGTTCCCAGCACCCACACGAGGGAGAACAAACCCCACCCCCACCCCCTTAACCTCAGTTGCAGGAGACCTGCAGCTTTCTTCTCGTTTCTGCCAGCACTGCACCCACGTGGTGCATAGACATGCATGCAGGCCAACACTCATACATATGAAATAAGAATAAATCTTTGGTGGATGGTGTTAGAGGTCGGCCCTCATTCCTGCACATGCGTAGTTCGGAGTCTTGTTTCTTATGTCATCAGCAGGTGCTGGCGACTATGTAAGCACATGGTGTGTTCGCACAATCTGCACCTTAAAAGCGGGCGGGCGGGACGCACGCCCCACGCTCCCTCTGCTCTCTTTGCTCTACTCCCCTCTCCCCCCACCCCGCCACCTTTCTCTCTCTCCAGGCCTGGCTCTCCTCTCCCCTGCTCCCCCCAAATAAAGCTCTCTGTAACTAGGTAGTCATGACCATGGCTCGTGACTTCTGCCAGTAACCAGCGCCGCCACCAGCGCAGTTTATCATCCTTCCAGATGGTAAAGAAAATGATCAATGCCGGGAGGTGGTGGCTCACGCCTTTAATCCCAGCACTTGGGAAGCAGAGGCAGGCGGATCTCTGTGAGTTCGAGGAAAGGCGCAAAGCTACACAGAGAAACCCTGTCTTGAAAAACCAAAAAAAAGAAAGAAAGAAAAAGAAAGAAAGAAAGAAAGAAAGAAAGAAAGAAAGAAAGAGATCAAAATATATTGTATTTAAAACATCTAATAAAAATTGAAAAGTAAATAAAATTTTGAATAATTAAGTAAAATAATGACTCTTGGATAGCACTTCCCTCTCTTCCTCAGGCTATCTATCTATCTATCTACACCTCACCTCTTTCCCTCTTCCTCCTTCCCACGCTTATTTAAATGAAAAGCATTAGGTGCCATAACATCCACTGAGTGCTGTCAAAATGCTCTCACTTTGTCCTTCAAAGAAGGAACATTCTCCGAGAACATGGAGAAGCTGACGCTGAAGGCAGGTGAGTGGCTTGCCCTGGGTTGCTGCAGGGGCACCTCGTAGATCAGGACTTCGACAGAGCCTTTTGCGTTCAACCCAGTGCAGAAGCAACTGAGCTGAGGGAGAGAGTTGACAGGGCTGCAGCTGCCCGCCCTGCCCACCACACCACTTCTACCCAGCAGCTTCTCTCTCATCACTCTGAGATCCTTTCTGCTACCCTGGTCCCTTTTCATTCTTCTGTTATACATCATTAAGATGGCATTGGAAAAAAAAATTAGCGTTGCACAATGGAAACCGTGCTGGCTTTGGAGCCTGAAAGACTGGGTTTTGCTCCATACAGTTTCTCACTTGCAACTTTTACGCCTCCAATATCCTCACGTACAAAGAGAAGGCACCCCACCCGCATACTCACGGCGTTTTCTGAGACTCGGATTAGACAGTGCTGATGAGCACATTGCACACGGATGGCCACATGGCGTGTGCAGCTTAAGGAAGAAAGGGGTTTATTTGGACTGGTGGTTTGAGTGTGCAGTCTGTCACAGTGGTGGTGGTTGGAGGGGGAGCATGGCGGCAGGAAGGTGACGTCAATCACATGAGCCTGCAACCAGGAAGCCAGGGAGAGGAGTGCAGGTGCACAGCTCTTTCTTCTGTTGCTTCAGTCTGGGACCTCACCCCCTGGGATGTTGCTGTTTACATTCAAGGATGGTCTTCCCACTTCAGACGCCTCTGCCAAACAGTCCCACAGACACTGCCAGCAGTGTGTCTCCTAGGTGATTTCAAATCCTATCAAGTGAGCAATGCAGGCTACCATCATTCCCAATGAGCAGACCCTCCTGAGCTGTTTCCTCTCTTCTGACGTCATAGCACTCCCTTTGTTGAGCAACCAAAATAGAAATCACAATTCTTACTAATTTTATGTTACTTACATTGCCATGGTTTTTAACTGCAGTGCTACAACATGCAAATTATTAAATGGGCTGCTGAGAGTTAAATGGGGGAAATGTATGGGCTATATAAGATAGATTGGGGAATCTGACTGATTTCACCCATTCCATCTCAGGCTTTTCCATTGACCATGTGGATAAACACAGAAGGTCTAAGCCCCTGGCCCCTCCTCTGTCAAAGGAATAACAGTGCCCACCTGTGGAGGTGTGATGAGGAACAACTGAGATGATCACATCATCGCATTGGCAGGCTCTCAGCATACAGTAAATGCTTAACATGTCTAATCCGTCATTACTGTTCTGTTTGTTTGAGTCAGAGTCTTGCTATATCTCTCAGCCTTAGCTACCAGCCACAGAATCCTAAAAATGACCAGTGTGGATGGCATATGGTGCCTGATGTACTAACCTAAGTAGTACAATGGCCAATGCATGTGTGGTGTTCACAGAGCCAGGAGTTATTGTAAAGTGCTTATACATGCAAATATTGTACCATATCACCACTTCAGGAGATAAATGCAGAATTCCATGACTTACAGATGAGGAAGACTGAACATAGAAAGGTTAAACTATTTCTCAAGACTGCAGAGCTATTACTGAAATCAAGATCTAAACCTAGGCAGTCTGGCTCCCAGGTCTGCCTTCTGTGTGGCACAGCCTAGCAAAAAAAAGGGGTGGGGATTGGGGTGGGGGAATCATTAAGTTTGATAGTGTATTTAATTTAAATTCCAGCAATTGAACATCAGAGTACAACTGGTGTGTAAAACCAGGATCGTTCATAGTTTCTCTTCTCCACTTTTAATTTAATTTCTACATTTATATGATCAGTTTAGTGTCAAATAAGCTCAGACCCCATCTGCAGTTGGGCCATGGAGAGGAGCCAGAGCAAAGATCCGCTTCCTAAAGGCAGTGAGATAAGCAGGGTCCCAAAGTGGCCCTACACCTCTGGCTTCCAGCTGGTAGAGGGCATGGTCAACATGACCACGTTACAGAGTGAGAGACTCTCCTACCTGCATTGAGGAAGTAAACCGGTATGTCGTTGTTGGGGGGTCTGAGGCTTGGGGACACTTAAAGATACGGAGGGTAGCCCCTAGGTGACAGCCAATAATGATGAAACAGCCTGGCAACTGAAAGGAACAGAAGCCAGCTAACTTCTGTGAACTTGGCAGAACATCCCAAACTCCAGAAAGGGACAGGCCACCTGCGCTCTCACAGCAGCCTTAAGAGACCCTGGGAGCAGGATCCAACTGAGTCGTGTGCAGACAGGCTCCTGACCCACGCTGTTGACTCAACAGATGTGTGTGCTGTTTGAAGCCACTTGGTCTGTGATACTTTTGCATCCAGCAAGAGAAAAAACAAATATTGTTGTTGGTAGATAAACTGGAATTGACAAGACTGGATAAGACCAGAGTCATGGTCTTAGTTACAGTCGGTTTCTATTGTTGTCAAGAGACACCATGACCATGGCAACTTTTATAAAGGGGTGGGAGACCAGCCCCCACACTTATTCACCCCAAGAACTCTTGAAGAAGGAGGGATAAGAGACTTAGTGAGAAATAGAGGGGAGAGAGAAACAGAGAAAAAACACAGGATAGACTTGGGTGGGCCTGGATACTTATCCACTGGCCCAGAATGTCATTCCAAAGGTCTATTTATAACAATGCCAAGGGGTGGAGCAAAAGACCTTCCCCTTGCTAGTTACAGTCAAGTGTAGACCCTTACAAACACCTGGTACCCGGGCCCATGGTCCAATCAACCTCTTATACAGTCCTGCTGGGTACAGCCACTAGGAAACCTAGTGGACTGCAACATAAAGGAAAACAGTCAATTGGGTGCCTTGCAGTTTCAGAGGTTTAGTCTATTATCATCATGGTGAGACATGGTAGCATGCAGGCAGACATGGTGCTGGAGAAGGAGCTGAGAGTGCTACATCTTGCAGGCAACAGGAAGTCGACTGAGATACTGGGTGATATCCTGAGCATAGAAAACCTCAAAGCCCAACCCTACACAGTGACACACTTCCTCCATCAAAGCTGTTCCTACTTCAACGAAGTCACACCTCCCAATAGTGCTACTCCCTATGAGCTTATGGGGGCCACTTTCAAACTACCACAGTGGTTAACGAATCAACTCCATAATACAAAGTAGTATCTCCCAGGATCTCAATTTAAAATGTAAAAGGCAAGGGTTAGAGAAAGGACTCAACAGCTAAAAGCACTTGTTGCTCTTGTGGAGAATCTGAGTTCAGTTCCCAGCACTGATGTGGTCTAGTACATCCAACAAGAACTCCAATTCTAGAATATCCAATGCACCCCTCTGGCCTCCAAAGACACCGAATGCAAGTGGTCCAAAGAATTATACAGGTATAAGACCTATACACATAAGATAAAAATACATTTTTTAATGCAAAAGACAAAATAGAAGCATATTTCCTGTCTAAGAACATAACTGCATCAACAAAGAAGTGTTTCATCCCTTGGAGCTGATATTAATCTTAAGCAGACATTTTTGGTTCTTTTCTAAGTTTGTTAACTCAAAGAGCAGAGGATACTTCCAAAATGCCTCTCTCTCATTCACTTGGTTCCAGGAAGGGTTCTACCTAAATAAAATTGAACAACAGAATGTCTGTTCTGTACTTAAACTTCTCCTTTGGCATCATAGTGACTTAAAAACCTACCTCAGAAAATTCTTTCTGTCCAAAGTTCCCCTTCCTAAGTCTGCCTCCCTCTGGCACACTCTGAGACGTGATGGGAAACAGGCAGCCTGCATCAGATGCACAGTAACACTTCATATATTTGAAAGCAGATAAATCCCTCTTAATGCTTATCTTCCCAGGGCCCAAATCCTCTCGATCCCATCCCTGCTCTCCAGTTCCCTGAGGTCTCTTACAAAGGTTTTTTTGCTACCTGTTTCCAGCCTTGGCCAGCGGACATGCAACTCCAACCACAGGAAGTGACAATACTCTGTTAGCATCATGGTGGCCGGAGGGTGATCAGAGACTCTCATTTACCACACTGCAGCATACATGAGCTCCTAGGATTTTATACGAATGAAAAGATCAGCAGCAAGAAACAGGGAGCCACTACAAAACCAGGAACTGGTGACAATTCTTCTTCGGGAGTCAAGCAGACCCTGGCAGACACAATAAGAATTACTCCAGGGAAGAAAATTTATCATGGGCATTATAGGAGTCCAAGAAAGAGGTGGGCCAGTTCACTTTGACCAGTGGTGATTCTCCAAGGTGGTTCCGGAGCCATCTCTACCAGATCCCCGCATGCCTTTCCTAGCACTGACCTAATGAACTGTTCTGAACTGGTGCTTAAGACAAAAGGAATTTATCCTTACAAAGAGCTGAAGGGGACAGGTCTAACGTCAAGCTGTCAGTGGAGGCAGGCTCTGTCAAAAGACTGAAGCAAACACACTCCTTCTTCATCTGTGTTGCTGCCAGTAATCATTGGCACACCCAGGTGTATAGACTTCACTCCAGTCACTGCCCCTGTCTCCCCATGGCGTTCCACCCTGTCTCTGCTTCGGGGTATCTCTTCCTACTTAGTGCTCTAAAGGTGCTGGCCAAACCGGGCTAAGGGGCCCACGCCAGGGCAGTGTGACTTCAGCTTGACTTGTCATCTCTGTCCTCTTCCCCTATAAATGCCATTTGGGGTTCCTGGGAAGGTCATGAATTTTGGTGCACGGTGATCGAAACGTTACATCATTTTGAAGCACTCACTACCCCGTCCCCACATGATGATGCTAGACATGGGGCGGTGGGAGTTGATTGGGTCCTAGAAGGGACATCAGAGCGCTCCTCATCCCTTCTGGCTCCTGAGGGCATATCAAGAACTTGGCCCTTGCCTGACCCCAAATCAAGCAACACAGTTGTCGTTGACTTCCCAGCTTCCAACAGTATAAGATAGGAATATCTGATGTGCTGAAGCTCCCAGCCAACGGGCACTTTGTTATACATGCTCAGCAGGCCAGGGTGCATTTCAGTGTGAGACCAAAATGAGCCATCTTAGAAATAAGACCAAAATGCTTTCACCCAAAAACTAAGGCCTAAGATTTCTCCTTCTAGGAAGAGGCCAGTAGTTACTGAAACAAGTCAGTCCAGATTCCAGAAACCAGGAAGCGTAAAAGTCACAAGGTAGTCACGAGGGAATGACTGCCGGACTATAGAATGTTCCAACCCTGGTTTCCAGGGTAACTGACCATAAAAGTGTCCCCACCTGAGGGCAGCCAATGAGAAATGGTGGTAGGCAACCACTCCCTTAGAAGTAATTTCTAGAAGTCCCTAGAAGCGAGCCAATCAGAATTGTACCCATTCTAGCACCCCTAAATGATGTAACCTTGTGATTTTTCCCTTTAAAAACTGAGCTTGCAGACAGGTGGGCGCTTCCTCCAGCCTCCACTGCGTTGGATGTATTGGACGAAGTCCCTGCCCAGGCTTGTATATCCAGAATTAAACCTTGCTTTTGCATTCCAGCATGCTCGTCTTTGGTGGTCTCTCTGGGGGTCACGATCTGGGCACAACAGCAGTATCTAGGAACTAGCTCCAAGTGTGAATGTGCTGGCCTTCCATAGCACCTGTTCAATATGAGGCCCATGTCAACAATCCCAGATGCAGACATGAAAGCTGAAGATGTAGCTTGGTGACAGAGAACTTGCCTAGCATGCATAAGGTCCCTGGTTCAATAGTTTCCAGCACCAGGGGCTGGAGGGGCGAGTGCAGGCAGGTAATTCTGATAATGGGAGCTTTGGGAACAGTTGATTTTAGTGTAACTGAGGGATCTCCTAGGCTACATCAGTTCAAAAATGTATAAAAATAATGGGATCTCCTTAGCAGGGTGCAAAATTTCCTAGAAGAAGAGCTAGGCTACTACCCTCACATTGGGCCTGTGTGTATTGTGGTGCTAAATTACTCTTTTGCTATGAATGCATTTGTATGACTATTACCAATGTATGCATATATGAATATATAAATATATGCCTTGTGCTTGCCAATCTGGGACCAAGGTACGACTATTTTACATACTGTCTTTTTAGATCACAGTTTACAAAGCAACACCCACCCATCCTGCAAGAGGGCGCATCCTTTGCCTGCAGCAATACAAGGGATCCTGAGGGACACCACCCCTCCAATCCAAACAAAGCCCCAGAATCCAATCTGATTGCAGATCCAGAAGTGGAAAGTCAGGGTTCAAGGTCACGGGGCAGGAAAACACACTAAGTCTTCAGCCCACAGGAAGCAGAGAGGCCGTCCTCAGAGGACACGTTTCCGGCTTCTGCTCTGCTGGATAAACACACCTGCCTGAGATGCTATATGAAGATCCTGCATTTTAGTTCAGTCAGCAGAACTTTCCGGCTGTCTGGGAAGTTTCTCTTGAGCTGTATCCTTCCAACCTGCTAAGTTTTTATTGCAGTGTGGCCTGGGGGCTTTGACGGTCTCTGGGGGCACAGTAAACGAAGGGACATGAAAAGAACGTCAGATAGCATTCAAAACACCAGTGCACGGAGAGCAAAGAACCACATGGAAAAATCCATGATGATGTGTCCTTCGGGGCCTGTGCGGCTGCCTCGAGCCTGGGTTTCTATTCTTCTGGAAGGAATTATGCAGCGATGGTCGCTTCTGCGAGGGATGTAAGCTCAAGTTTCCTAGACAATATCCTGCCTCTGAATGCACATGTCTCAGCAAGATGTGTATCCACTGGCTGGGCAGCACCAGAGTGACTTGGTGCCTTATTAAGAAAGTAGATACATTAAGCGAGGTGATGGCTTTTATTTTTATTTTTTTAAATCAGCGTCTTTTTGACTCACACACACCTGGAGAAATAATACTGCTTGCTACCTTGATTTTTACGTGGCCTTATACATCTTAAAAGCTGCTTAGGAGAGAAATTGGGCCAATTGAATGCTGAAGCCTTGCTCTAGCTCTGTACCTGTTCCGTCACGTGCTTTGAGATTTGAGCCGCTCACATACAGCATGGCTCCTGTGTCTAAATAGGGTGGGTATCACACAGCTTCCATTTTCGACAGCTGGGCAAGCCTGGCACACGAGTTCATCCTTGGCCTTCGCTATTCACAGGGAAGAAGAAAGACTAACTCAGAGTGGGGAAAAAAAATCATTGCTGGAAAATGAATGGGCCCTTGGATGCAAGGCTTGTTTGGAGACACACTGCTAGACGATTTGTGCCTTTCCCAGCCTACTCTCTAGTGGAAGCCCCAAGACAATGCATGTTAAAATATAAGAAGTAGGTATCTTGGAGGGGAAAAAAAACCCACGAAATCCTGAGTTCTATTAAATCCCAAATGATCTATTAAAAGATTAGCCATGAATGGTTGATTGCAAAGCCAAGCAGAGCTGGGTGGGGAGAATGTTTTCCTACAACAGAGCCGAGCACTTCCTGTGCCCTTTAATTGAAGAAGCTAGTCAGTTCTGTTGGGGTGGAGGGGTCAGTGGAAAGTGTCTGGCGGTACAGTTCTATGAAACCACGTCTGTTTCCTGACTAACTTCATTAATGAGCAGATCTACTTAGATACCCTTCAGTGATGATACGCTTGTGTCAGGAAGGCAAACCGTGAACACCCGGCCCTTTCTGGTAGCCCTGCCCGATCCATGGTATGAAGTCAGAGAGGCTCTGAGAAACCGTGGTGTGAATGACAAGGAATGCCAGCTACTTTCCACAGCTTGATGAACCTTTTTTAATTAGAATTTTTGGAATAGAATCCATGCTATTCCAAAGAAAACAATATTATTCCTAGGACATTAAAACTCCTTCCTGAGCTTCATGCTGTGTTTGCCTCTTCGGCATACGATGATTTATCGTCTCTTCTTCCGGTCCTTTTGAACGCTCACTCCTTTGTGTGTGTGTGTGTGTGTGTGTGTGTGTGTGTGTGTGTGTGTGTGTGTATATGCCTTTTTATGAGCTTGTCTCTCTTTCTCGAATTTCCTGTTGTGGAGTCAGAGGACACATTTTTATTTTGTAATAAGGTTGCTTAAATCACTTCCTCAATCTCTCTCTGGAGAACCGGCTTTCAATAAAAACATTTCGTGGGATCTGAGGCTGCTTCCCCCTTTGTAGCTGGCTGCCTGCTTTGGGGTGTTGGGGAGGAAGCAGAAACACGCTATTGTCAAATGATGGCTGGGCAGAGGAAGGACTCACATACCGAGGGAGATTAAGAACAAATTGGGCGAGGGGGCGTCAGAGCGCTCTGTCCTTCCTAAGGGCAGCCTTTGCTCCCTCTCTCCCTCCCTCCTCCCTCCAGCTTCGCAGGGAACATGATGGCTGTATGTAGGGTTGGACTGCTCTGCCCACACTCCCTCCTTGGCCCCATGTCTCTGCCTCTGGGGCAGTGTGCACAGGGCCCTCGGAGGCAGAGTGGCTGCTTTTATCCCATTTGAAAATATTTATAGCGAAACACTGGCCATTGCCTTGGGAAGCAGGCCTATAAATTTCCTCTCGACTCCCACCTCTCCCTATCTTGAAACTCAAGATGAATCAATCGTAGAGTGATAAAAAGGGGAGGAAGAGACTTTGGGGGGAATCTGAGAGCGGTCGCGTATCTTATGGTCAGCACTCCAGCCTAACTTGAAGGACTTGGTCTGGCCAGGGTGACTGATCACAGCAAGGAAAACATAAATGCTGCAGGGAAGTGCAGAGCCCAGGCTGGAGATGGCTCTTGGGCATTCCACCCTGCCTTCCAGAGGATGACACTTCACCCACCAGGCTGATGTACAGGCCCTCCTGGCAGCTCGGATACTCCATCCAAAAGAATGTGGGAAAAGAGAACACGCAGATATGCAGGCATCTGAACCCAATACCAGGTTTTTGTTGAAATACCAGGCCTCCTTCACACTGTGTGCCTTCAGCAGACTCCCTTATGTTCAGTCCACACGGGCACAAAACGCCACATGCCACCTTGGCTTTGAGACAGGACTTACATCTGCGAGGCTGAAACGGTTCAGGGTGTCCTGGAGGCTTCTCACCCAGCCTATTGAAGGGACAGCGTCAGAATCGGTAAAGGGTCATGGTGACACATGTTTTGTCTCTTGACTCTGCCTCTTATCTGTCCGTGATGTGGGAGAGTCACTAAAATTATCTGAAAAAACAGAAATAATAATGTCCACCTCACAGTGCGATCGTGAGAAATAAGTAAGACGATGTACACGAAGCTCTCAAAGAAACTAAGGCAAAGGGAAACCTCAATGAAAAGGTTGCCACTGGCATGGGCATGATAGTAGTGTGACTGTTTCCTGGCAGCCCCGGCTGCTGTGACCTCAGCCTTTGCAACCTAGAAGGGCAGGCCAAGCACGCTGTCTTCAGGAACTTTATACCACACCAATACGTAAATAGCAACTTTCTGGCTGGACTCCCTTGACACACAGTCAGGGTGGTGGTACCAAATGCTATCTGTGTCCCTCATCCTGTCGCCTGGTCCTGAGGCCTGAGTGGTGATCTATCTGCTCGCTTCCCTGGCTGTAATGGGCCCGGTTTGCATAATAGCATTGTAATTTTCATTTCGTTTTCTCACTTTTCTAGCTGCCCAGGACGTAAAATCAGAGTTGGTGGTGACTATTTCTCCCGCGTCTAGAGAAATTATGGAAGTAGACATGTTTCTCAAGTGTTTTGAGGCTTATGACCACTTCCCACTATCTTCAAAAGCAGCTAGGTGGGGATTCTCAGGTCCGTTTGTATGGTCTTGGACGGAAAGCTGAATTAGATTATACCATCAAGCACTTCCCCCGATGTGGTTTCTACACAAGTGTCTAGAATGATTCTTCCTGTGTGCTGGAGGAGGAGCACCTCATCCCCTAAAGAGGATCCTGAATACCAGAGTCCTCACTATACTCACGCCCGGGCCATCATTCCGCTAATCAGTGGTTCTCACCCTTCCTAATGCTGTGATATGGTTTAATACAGTTCCTCACGCTGTGGTGACGCCCAGCCATCGAATTATTTCATTGCTACTTCATAAATGTAATTTTGTTACTGTCATGAATCATAATGTAAATGTCTGGTATGAGACCCCTGTGGGGGTCTCGACCCATACAGAGGTCGAGAACCTCTGTTTTGTATGTAACCATCTCATAAATGCCAGTGTTTACAGCCTGCCTCTTCCTCAGACTACCCAAGACTCCTTGCTCGGGTCTCATTTTTGTCTTCTTATCTAAAAGTTGTTACAATGTCCTCAACCTCACTAGTCCTGAGAGAGGATTTCTGATGGCTGAACAGGCAGGGAAGTCAGTGCATTTAGTAACCTGAAATTAAATGTTGCTACTGTCCAACTCACAAGATGCTCTGGACTTTGGGAGTTAGAGGGAAGCCAATTGAAAACTAAGATAGGAACTCGGTATCTCCTGAGGCTCAGCTTCTTTGTGGCCCAGCTTACACCTTCAGTCTTTGGGGCTCTGGTTGATTGGAATGAGTTTAAGCTGACAAATTCCAGGAGCTCCTCCCCCTCCACAGAACTCCCATCCCCACTCATGACTGGAAATGAAATTGTTCTCTGGGAACCAGTTCCATTTTGAACGGCATGTGGTTTCTAACACTCTTTCAGTGAAACGCCATTGGAAGACTCCTTCATAACCTAAAGTCCTTGAGTCCATAACCTAAAGCAATTAAATCCTGTGTGATCAAAGAACACTACAGTATAACCACCAAAGTACACAATTTCTATATTCCTCGACAGAGCAATCATCATTTACCACCAAAGCAATGCCCTGAAGCTATTGGACAATCATTTCCATGTTGGAAATTGGCTTGACTTCCTTGAATGCACATAAAGGCCCTGCCCAGGGTGTGTGCTCTGCACCAAGAACTGCAAAGCATTCTTACTGATAGCCAGTGTGTGGGTTTCTGTACAAAATCAGGACTCTGCTGGGAAGGGACAGGGGAGATGGGGCTGATAATGGGCTAGCTGTGGTTGTCCGCAATCTTCTATGTACCCCATAATCTGGAGGAAATTGGAGTGGTTGCCAATTCCAAATGGAGAAATTCTACCTCGAAACAAACAAACAAAAAAAATCTATGAACTTCAGGGTAAAGCCATAAGGAAGAGCAGTACAATGCCTTCAATGCCTCGCTTCTTGTTTTGCCCGAACAAGCCCACGTCGGCTGTCAAGCGTCACTGTTCAGTGTCTTCTGTAACCCGCCGCCTCCTTTGCCTCACCTCCGCCACGTCACTTTATAAGGTGGCTGCTGAAAAAGGTACAGGTCCTGTGCTTTCTCCTTCATGCACGTGTCCCTTTAGAGGCTGCGTGGGTGGAGGGAAAGAGGGAAGGCAGGTAGTCTCTGCACTGTGCAGCCATGGGCTGAAGAGCCAAAGGGCTGAAATCCAAAGGGTTGTCGGATATTTCTGCATTCTCTGTTGCTCGTGTCAACCACAAAATTGAAAATCCCTCTCTCCTCCTCCCTCCACTCAAGAATGTCTGCTGTTGATTGAGAATAAAGACAAGCCCAAGCCCCTTAACTTAAAACTCCCTAAACTCAACAGAGGATGTACTGGCTCCTCTAAGAGAAAATGCAGAGAGAGAGCAATGACCAGGTGTCGTGGCTCCATACATTCCGACTGTCTTGGCTATGGTGGGTGTAAAAAATCCTCCCAAACTGATTTCATTTCTAAGTCATTATAGATACGGCCACCAGAGTGCTAGACATCATGATGTGTCCATCCTGACATTCAGCCTGACTGGGTCACTTGGTCTATACTGTCCTCATCCAGGTGATTATGATCAGGTAAATAGAATGCGAGTTGTCCTCATTAACTAATTAATTTGAAGATAATCCCTAGATCATGGACCGTTAGGTTGAACCATAGGAAACTGCAAACAGCCAAAGATCTTTGACTCGTGAACAGAATTTTCACATGGTTGAACCTAGTAAATGAGGTGTGTGGAAAAAAGGATGAAATCCTGGAATAGTGGGCAAGAAACCAACAAGTCTGATGACCTGGCATTTTGGGGAATTGTGGGTAGAGGTGGATCTGGGAATACTTCCTTAGTTGGCTTTATTATACATTAGCTGTGTCTACTTGGGTCAATTTCCCAATCTCTGCACCTTCATTTCCATCTGGGCAAGCTACAGTTGCCACAGCACCTGTGTTTTGGGGGAGTCAATAATAAATACAATCTTCCAAATGATAACTGGCTCTTGGCAGACACCAGCTATTCGTTCTTGTGTGGTTTTTGTTATTTCTGGGCAAACGCGGCGTCCCCATTTGTCAACACCCTGGTGCCTCATTCATGCATGGGTGACGTTCCGTCTTGTAACTCGTTTTGGGGGCTGTACTCTCCAAGCGCTCTGGGGGTTATTAAAAATGGGAAGGCTCCCTCAGTCACATTTCAGCACACTGAGAAAGGGTCTTTTTCACTTGTGTGCTCACCCACAGAGGCTGCAATCACCGGCTCTGGAAACTAATTAGAGCCAGTGAATTACCCACGGACATAAAATTAATGAAATTTTCTGACATAATTGTTTTCTAGAATGCACAAGGTAACTAGAGAGGCACCGACTCAAATGAAATGACTAGCTGCATCAGCTTCGCAATCCCCACCCGGGGCCAGGCCAGGCCTCTTCCTCCTTCTCTACCTTCTAAGGAGGCTTTACTTTCTTTGATTTGATGGTTTGCAAAATCCTGGCCCTCAGTGTAAACAGCATTTTGGGAAGGTCATCTGGGCACCTTTATCTGCATCTGGACAGATTCATGCCACAAGGATTCCAGACCAGGTGGGCAGCTACCCTACCTGAACTGCTCGGGACATCTCATTCTTCTCCTTTGGTGCAAACTAGGCTGTTTTAACTAGCCTGGATGTAGGCAAGGGAAGGCTGGGAAGCAGGATGAGTATAGAGGACAGAGGGTGGTCCTAGAAGATAAGCAACAGCTACCCATTTCCCAGGCTCCCACAAAACAAACGGCCCTTCTGAGAAACAGAAGATGAGCAGAGGCAAGCAGATTTCTTCTTCCATAAAGTGAGCTTTTTGGGATGGTGTGACCTTTTCCATCATGCCTCACTTCAGATTTTGAGAGTTCAAGGACAGGGGAGCCTTGGAGACAGCTCCCTTTTAATTTTTTCTAGTTCAATTCTAAATTCATCTACTGACACCCAAGGGCCGGACACCAAAGCCTTACCAGACCCCTCCCTGCTTTGAACTTATAGAGAGAATCCATCAAGATGCCTGCACAACACAGTTCAAAAGCAATTTGGACCAGGTATTGTGATTTGGAGTTCTTGTCAGAGCTCAGAACACAATGCCCCATACCATGGTGCCATCCCACCTGCTACTTTGAGCTGAAGGAAATTAGAAGGGCCTTGGAAGTGAGTTCTTTGACCTCCACCCACCCTGTTTGCTCTTGTTCACTTCCTCTCTCAAAGCAGACCACAGGAAGAACTCCCCTTCTCCAAGATAGATCACAGAAACCATGCCCTTTCTTTCCCCAAACCGGCAATCACACCTAGAAACATCACTCTAACCTTCCTGTGTCTTTCTGTGTAGGAGCTGGCTATACAAGAAGCCAATAGCCTGTATAGGCAGAAGTTTCTGTCCTCCCAGCAGTTCCCAGATAAATACACTGAGGCTTATATTAATTATAAATGACCGGCCAACAGCTCAGGCTTGTTACTACCTAACTCTTACATTGGAATTAACCCATATTTCTTATCTAAGCTTTATCATGTAGCTTGGTACCTTTTCTCAGTACAACATGCCCATCTTGCTTCTCTCTGCCATCTGCTGGTGATTTCTGACTCCACCCTTCTTCCTCCCAGCATTCTCAGTTTGGCTTTCCCACCTAACCTTATCCTGTTCAGCTATTGGCCAGCCAGCTTCTTTATTAAGCCAATCACAGTGACAAATCTTCACAGTGTACAAAGGGATTATTCCACAGCAAGCCTTCTTGTCTGATGGGTCATGAGACCCTTCTCCCTGAGGAGCTCTGTCTCGTCCCCAGAAGGGAGGAACTCCATACAGAGAGGGCAAGAAGCACCTGAACACAGAGGCCTGTGAATCTCCCCTCTTAGTTGATCACTATCAAAGCACACCTCTTGCTTCAATCACGTTTCCACATGACTTCATTGAACATAAAGAGCTTTCTCCCAGGTTTTGGGGGTATTGACCTCTAAACACTCAGAATTACATAAAGCTTTATTAAATACATTTGTATGTTTTTCTCTTGTTAGTCTCTTTGTCAGCTTTTATTTTCAGACCTGACCAGCAACCTGAAGAGCGTTGAGGCAACTTACCTAAAAACACCTGTCTGAATAACAAAGCCGTTCTGTAATACCGCCTTGTAATGCCTGCTTGTCATCACCATTAAAATATCAGTCCGCCTTAGTATGTAGGGACTCTGATCAGTCAATTTGCCCAAGAATTTGTCTGTGTTATCCCACTGAGCTCTGCAGTAACAGTCTGCATGAAGAGATACCAGATCTAGTCTGTGTATAAGAATGCTGAAGTTCAAAGACATTACGTTATGGCCCGAGTTCATACAACTAAAAACACATGATGTGATGGACCTGAAAAGAGGTGCCTGCCTCTAAAGACTGAATCCTCTTCATTTTGAAAGTGTTCCTGATAGAGGCCTTGTGGGGTCAAACACAGACCACACATGGTTCTTTGGGCCTTCTCACAGTACCCCATACCCAGCTGAGCATGGACTTGAACCTTATTTTCATTTCTCTATTGGTCATTTAGAGCTACAGCTTCTGAAGTCAGCTGGACTGTAGATATGACTTCCAACAGCTGCCCTGTCCATTTCTGGCTTTCATCCCATCTTATTATTCTGCTTGTACTACCATCCATGACGACTGTGCACCAAACAAAAAGGGAGGAACTGTTAGTTTGGGGGAGCTATCACAGGTATGAAATGAATCTAGAAAATTTGGCTCAAAGCCTGATGAAACTTGAGGAATCAGCAAGCACATGTTGTTGGTCAAGTTAGGAGCGTGGTCAAAAGATCTGTGGCTCCTTAGCTTCTGTTCCACATTCTTCGGGTGCTTGGCAGCCCAGTCAGTGCCGAGCATTAAATTTAACTTTCCTGCCCTGTTAGCATCCCAGGGTCATTAAATGTGCTGAAGTTCGTGGTAATTCATCTTACTCAACATTTTCACAGCTCAGTAAGCATGCATTCATTACCATGGACATCATGTTAATGTTTAACAAACATAGCTGGCGATGTTTTCATTTTCACTCACCTGTCATGAAATATACTATGTGTATACAAATAAACAATTCATGCAGAGATGATGTTTCCCCCTTTGTCTCCGGAAAGACAGTCAAGGCCCACGTTGTCTTAGGTGAGAAGAGCCTCTGTGTTTAGACTCTGAGTAACTGGGAGTCCCAGCTCTGGTGAGGCCTCCGTTAACTCAAGACCCACAGGAGCACAGCGTGCCTGGCAGTTCCCGAGTAATAGCAACACCACTTCTCATTCCCTGGGGATATGTGTCTACAGTTTGTGCAGCACTCTTTCCTGTGTTTACAGTCTGTGGTTGCTGGTTCAGCAGGTTACTAAGTCACGTGAACAGGCACTTCTGTTACACAGAAGTTTATGCTGTGCTTCAGTCTGTGCCTTTTTGCCTTTTCTTACACTTTTTTTCTTGAGGTGGTGTGCCCTCTGGGAATACTGTGTAGATGTCTGACTGTGGTCCGGCACCAGGAGACCATGGTCCATTGGCCATCTTCTACAAAGACCGGTAGACAAGGCAAGCCGGCTTTGTGAGCCACAGGAGGGTGTCCTTAAATGTATGAAAAATATAAGCTGTTCCTTATTTCTGGTTGCCTCAAGTTGACCTTCCGAGGTAAGAATTTAAAAATGGAATCATAGATTCCTGATGTTCTCCACTGTGCAAGCTCAGCAGTCTTCTATGTGGAACATGAAAAAAGATACAAACTGCCACAAACCTTGTCCCTCAGATACACATAGTTATAAAGAGGACCCAGCACCAATATCTATATAGCCTACAATGAACTTAAATTCTTTATTATCCTGCCTCAATCTCTAAAGGGCATGGCCATCATGTGTGGCTTCAAATACTTTCTTTCTTTCCTTCCTCCCCTCCTTCCTTTTCTTTACTTTCTTTATCCCTTCTTTTCCCTCTTTCTCAGAAAGTGAAGGCATTGTTGAACCAGAATGCCATTCCAATGTTCTATCGGGATGAAGTATGAAGCTTCCATATTTTTACAGCACACTCATCATTCTCTAGTTTCTCTCCAGCTCCGAGGCACAGAGTTAAAAATAAAGTAAAAGAAGAAAATACACTAATATATTTAGCCAATCTGATGCAGCCATCTTTACATTGTCTTTGTGTTGAATGAAAATAGGCATTCATGTAGAGATACAATTGGGGCATTGGAACATTTGGAAATACCCTGGAGTTCTCCTCTTCAAATTATGGAAAGATAAATAGAGTGAGGTTACACACTTCATTTGGAGATGGGAAATAGATGTTGTAAGATGAGAAATCTACACCTTGTTTTCCCTCCCCAGCTTTTGTCCCTTTGAGACAGTGTCTTGCTATGTAGCTGTGGCTGGCCTCAACTTCACAATCCTGCTTCAGCTTCTTCTAAGATTAGAGGTGTGTACCACTATACCCAGGCATGTGTGTGTGTGTGTGTGTGTGTGTGTGTGTGTGTGTGTTCAATAGGGTAAAATGTCTCTGAGTGAAGAACACAGACGAATTCTCCATTATGAAGTAAAGTAAACTATACTAAAGATTGTAGCCAGTGATCTGGTCAGGAGTACATTCAGCTGCAAGTAATGGAACATTCTAAAGTGCTGGCCAAGTGAAGTGTGCTGGGAGCTCCATACAGCTGTCCAATTCTGCCTTGCTATTTCATCATCTAATTTAGGGTTTTTTTATGTTCATGGTTGAGAAGCATCTTGCACACATTTTAGGCAGAAGGAAAGGGATAAAAGGAGACCCAGGGGCCTCTGTCACGTCCTCGTAACCAGGACACACTCACAGCTTGACTAGTGTCAAGAAAACTGGGAAATCGAGGTCTAGCCACTAGAGGTGTGAGAGTCAAAGGGAGAAGAAGACACACACACGAAGAGTATGTGAATGAGACTCCATCTTATCTCCATGACCCTCCGGAGCATGGAAAGCTATGTTTGAAAGATGGAAATGCCAACAGAAACTTTTATGAATGTATGTGAACACGCCAAGTCCTTCGTTTACATGGACTTGCAGACATGTAAAGTCGGTACTCTTGGGCCATGGCAGTAGCCTGGATCATCCCAGGCTGAAACTTCATGTGTGGAAGGAGTCATTTCGATGATTATCAGAATCCAGGGTAACACACAGCATGCACCTCAAAACCAGGCCATACTTCCCTCCAGTAGGTTGCAAGTAGGACTGTTGAATAAATAATAAAATTTTATTTCTTTGTAAGAAATCACCCTAGAGAAAAACCTAACAAGCTTTATAAATAACTTTAGTCCTGTATTTATAGAATCGTCAAGAGTACTTGAATTTTTTTATCACACTTTATTGCATAGCATGGAGGACAGTCTTATATTGTAATAATACTGGCAGTGCTGTAGCTTCATTAAGGCTTCAGGATGTATCTCTGGTGAATTCCAGGGTCTCCTCTGTCTAATAAACCACTAACTGGATGGCTGCAGAGCAAAGTGCTATCCTTAGGGAATCAGGGCAGAGATTGACGTGGGCCACACTGGTTAGAAAAATGCACTACTCGTTTCTGGAGCTAATGGACACACAAGAAGATGTGTTTAAAGGCTCGATCATGTTTTCAAAAGAACAGCAACATCTCATTTCAGATGCCTGTCAGCTCCTCCTGTCTGGTACACTTTTGGGGAAACACCAAAACAAACCCCAAATGCCACTAGGATAGCCAAAACAGGTCTCACAGAGTCAATGTACTGAAGTATAAATATTTTATTTCAAAGGACACCTCCCTCTGAGTTTATTTATTCTAGCTTTGTTTAAAAGTTTGTGAAGAGTGATTATCTGGTTTCTTCATCCAAAGTTGAGTAGGGATGAATGACAAGTTCAAGAAAAAAGCATAAAAGCTGGCCTGTTTGTAGCAGCAAGAAATTACAGGAACAGAATGAACTCAAGGAAGGAAAAAGGAATCTTCTAAAACCCAAGACCAAGAATTACAAAGGCATCACTCTGTAGTGCCATTGGTGAAGGACATCGATAATACTTAAGGAAGCCTTGGGTTGCTACAGTGGCTGCCATCTTTAACAATCAAGTGTTCACCAACAATAAAAGGTTGACTTGAGGCTGTCAAGATGGCTCACTTGAATTCAGTTCCTGAACCCACACAGTAAGAGAGAAACGGCTCCCAAAAGGTGGCCTCTGACCTCTCCATGTGGGCTGCGCATGTACATACCTTCTCCCCAATTTGTTTCTAAAAGGAAGATTAACTTGAATTGAAGAAGATCAGCATGTAGGAAATCAGAGAAATATGTCCTACATTCCAAGAAAGATCTTTACTTAAATGACTAATATTTATCTAATTCTTATTCAGAATAAGCCTCAATTATCTGGAAAATTCTCTTGGAGAACTCAATTCCTGGGTAAAATCAGGAAAAATGTTATTGCACCCCTGTAACTGAAGTTTTGCATATATGTTCAGTTTGTGCAAACATGAGAAAACAATCAATGTTCAGAGAGATAGTCATCCCTTTTTAATTATAACCCATTTCAGCCAAACTGTAAATATGGCCATACTTGAACACACATTGAAATAAACATGTTTAAGCATATTTATTGACCCATACCAACTCCTTAAGTTCATCTGATTCCAGTGTGAATTGCTTCCAAAGCACTTGCACACACACCACCGCCTTCTCTCACATATAACATAGGCTGGGCTAGACATTACCAGACAGAAAACAGAGCAACCAAAATATATCACTCATTTACCGCAAGCATATGGAGCACTCAAACATGTTTTAATCAGTGTGGTCCAAGTGAACCACAGAACGGCAACGCTTCACTTCCAGTAAATGCACATTAAGTATTTCCCATTAGAGAAGTATCAAGTAACAGTCTCGAAATCAGGCCTTTCCAAATGAGTTTTCTATTCAATAACCCTAATGCTTAAAAGGGTATGCATTATATATATGGTGCTTGGTAGCCCAGCAGGGTATGATACTGGGCTACTTGGCAATCTGTCCTTCTCACATGCCTTTGATAGCAAGAAAACTTTCTCCCCCAACTCCAGTGGAAGAAGAACCTGCCTCTATTGGGTGGCTTCTGTCAAGAGTTCCTGGTTAGGTGGAATGGCACTGTCTGTCCCAGGCACAGCAAAGGGGACGGCCCTTGTAACCATTGCTCTGGAGATGGTATAGAAAAAAAGAGAAAACAAGTATCTGCCTGTGGCTATGAGTGCTTGGCAATTCCCAGCATCTGCAGGACCAGGGTTTGGGGAAAGCAAAAGATTAAAGAAGGAATCTGTGGCTAAAGACAAAGGAAACTATTAACCCTGATTCATCATCTTCATAATGACTATATTACCTGTTCCTTTTTACAGCACTTCTCATGAATGAAACCCTCTGCCAAGAATTTTACATGCATAGATGCTCTCATTTAATTCCATGAGGTAGCTATTACTTTTGTTCTTAGGGAAACAGAAGACTAAGGAAACTTGCCCAAATGGTAAAATTACGATTTGAACCCAGCCATCTGACTCCAAACTCACCAATCCTTGCTCTTTCTGGCTTGTATTCTGCCATGTCCAGATGTCTGGTCCCCTGATGTCCTCTCCATCTCCTTTTGTGTCATGCCCAAGGGCATCGGGACAAGTAGAAGACAACCATAGTTGAACTGTAGAGAAAGGGCCTCCTCATTGTATCTGTTCTTATGCACAAGATCAGGCACCCAGATCCATCGATCATCAGCTCTAGGTAAGTTTGCACAACACTGTGGTTTCTTATTAACCACCTGCCAATCATCCCAAACATGCCCGCCATGATCCTTTTTTATCCCCCCATAAAGTAGATTCATTCTACTGAAACCATTCAGCATCACCTTCCTTGGGGGCCCCAGGTCCCAGATCTTCATTCATTAACATCATCCTTTTCATTCTTTGTTCCATGGGAAAGGGGCCAAAAGCTCAGGATGGCCAAGATGAAGACATGTGCCATCAGGAAGGAGGCAGAAGGACAGCTGGTCACCCCTTCTGTGTGACATCTGTCCCATCTCTGCTCACCATTTGTTTTAAGCTTGGGGAGGGAAAGGAAGGCCTAATGTGTTGCTGTGCTTTTCAGTCAGACTTCCGGAGTCTGCTTCCTAGGCCTTGCCCTTGCTCATTAGGGACAGTGTCCATTCATTTACTTGTCAGCTTGGTGTTTTCTACTAAGATCTGAGCTGTTAGGTGACTTGTAGACTTAGGGGACCAGTCAACCCTAACCTCTATGCTCTCCTCCTTCCTGACTTACCAGCACATCCTTTTATTATAGTTGCCCTCTTCTTAAACCCATAAATACCCCTCAGCTTCTCGTGGTCTCTGCCAGGGTTGCCCCCATGTTGAGGAATTGCTCCATGCCCCAGGCTCGTGGGAACCAACCTGAGCTGGCAGACTTTTCCCACCTCCCCCAAACTTATCACCGACACCTTCAAAACTGGCCCTGTCCCATCCCACACCACGGGTTGAGGGGAAGGGAGGGAAATTGGATCTTCTGGAGTCTGGAACAGCTAAGTGGTTGGTGTGGAACCCTGGGAGCTAGAGGACTATCAAGGTCAGCCCCAGGGTGAAGAGCTGCTTGGGCAGGGCTGAGCCTGGGAGCTGCAGCCAGAAGGCCCAAGGGGTTGAACAGGAGTAAAAATGCTCAGGCCCGGGGTGAAGAGAGGTGGGAACCTGGGGAAGGAATGAGTCACACGGATAACATGGTGCCTGGAGCCAATCCAAAGGAGGGGCCTGGTCCAAGCAAGTCAAGGCAGGAGAAGCAGGAGTCTGAGGTGAGTCCAAGGGCAGATATCAGGGATGGGGAACGGAGAAGAGAAGGGACACAGAGAGTCATCCTTAAAACAAGATGGGATGCGTGATGACATACAGGAGCTGAGTCTTCATTCTGCTATTTAGATAGCGTTCTGTGTGTGTGCGCGCGTGCGTGCGTGTGTGTGTGTGTGTGTGTGTGTGTGTTGTGTGTGTTGTGTATGTGTGTTTGTATATGTGTGTATGTGTGTGTTATGTTGTATGTATATGTGTGTTTGTGTATGTATGTGTATGTTGTATGCATATGCTGTGTGTATGTGTGTGTATGTGTGTGTTGTATGTATGTGTTTGTGTGTGTATGTTATGTTGTGTATGTGTATTTGTTATGTTTTATGTGTGTGTATGTATGTGTTTGTGTATGTTGTGTGTGTATGTGTGTGTTTATGTATGTTGTATGTATGTGTTTGTGTGTGTATGTGTGTGTTTGTATATGTGCGTGTTTGTTATGTTGTATGTGTGTGTTTGTGTATGTATGTGTATGTGTATTTGTGTATGGTGTGTGTGTATGTGTGTGTGTGTGTTCTTTCTAGAAACCTGGCAGTGCACCGGGTATAAAAACACTGAGTGGTTTCTGCTACTTCTCTCTGGTCTGAGATGTTGATTGGAATGCTCCTCCAGAACAGATGACTTTACCTTTGTCCCGTGACTATTTCTCTGATAATAAGTTAGGTGGCAAACATGGTCTCAGATCTTAATTTTAATGGTTAATGGGAAGCTGAACTGTATTTGATTAGTATGTACTCAAAAAAAAGAATACATCCATATTGTCCCACCTGGTATCACATGAGCCTGGACAAATTAGCATGCTTCTCCATGCCTTGGTTTTCTGTAAAAGGCAGGTAATAGCATCAGTCGGTGGTAATTAGATGAAGATACACATTTTAAGATCTTTGGTGTAATGTCTTCTACCTAGTAAACCTCAATAAATATCAGTCATTGTTACCTTCCATTCTCAGTAAGTAATAATCACTTCAGTATGAATTTGACTCCGAATGTTCCTGACCAAGCAACACACAGAACCTACTCAGTGGTCCAGAGCACACAGTAAAATGTGTTCTGCCTCTGAACACAACTGCAGCAAAGCACACGCTTAAGATTCAACGTGATCTTTGAATCCTATCTTCACTGGCGAATAAACTCATCTACATCCCTGAGCCTCAGCCACCTGTCAATAAGCTAAGGTTGACCATACCAGCAGACTCACCTGTGAGGTCTGAGCATAACACACGGTCCATGTGAGTGTGTGAGGAATGGAGTCCTCACAGCAGAGGTCTCAGTGTTGACTTGGGCCTGTTCTGGGTTTACAGCTCCCAGCATGAGGTCACACCAACTCTTCCACAGGAAGAATGTTAAACCCCTCTGTCTGTTTATCCTGAGCTCCTCCAGAGCCCGATGCCTCTTGCTGAGAGGCCCTGGGTTTTACTGCACTGCCTGCCATTGGCTAGTTCGGGTGAGAGGTTGGTTGTTCCATTTCATGTCAATCTGCAAGGTGATGTGACTTAGAACAACTCTGATATGCTTGTGGCTTTTGAATTCCAGATTAGGAAGGAATTCTTGGCAGGAGGAGATTTTCTCATCTAAAATCAAACAGCTTTATTTCTTTATTTGAAGGCTCCTTGGGTTTGTGGACAGGCAGCTCTCAAGGAGACTACTGATGGGTTTCAGAAGAGGATCACACTGAGGCACAATGAGGACCTTTGCTTCCATGTGCAGATGGATCACAGAACTTGGTGCAAAGAGCCTCCAAGACGCACGGCGGGCACAAAGGAGGCCAGTGTCTGGAGGTGCTTGCCTGAGGTTGGTTGGCCTGTTCCTTTTCCAAGGATGGAGCTGATTGATACCAACAGCCCCGCGGCCAGAATTCATGTTGCTACTACAAAACCTGTTATGTCATCTCAGAAAAAAAATATCTGCACAAACACGCCAACTTTCTTCAGTAAAATCAAAGGCCCATGCCTCCCTTTCATCTTTCTGGCTCTACGGAGCCCCGGCTCCCAAGTTGCCACATGTGGCTCGCTCTTGGCATTGAGATGGGTGGGGTTTATCAGCTCAAAAGATGGGGACCACGCCAAGAGGCACGAACTGCACTGGCCACATGTAAGCGGCTACAGTGATTAAATTTACACTAGAGGACGCGGAGAGGGACGAGGGCAGCTTCCTTGTGGCGGACCCTGTAGTACAAGGAGGGGGCGGGCATTTTAAATGACTGCCTTTAAGAAAAGCTGCTGAGCTCAATGGGCTGATCAAGTTTGGAATGTCTTTTTTTCCCTTTGATATTATAGAATGCATGACTTCAAGGTGATTTTTTTAATGGTATTTGTGGCCACTTGTTCACAAAGCCCAAGAAGAAAATTAGAGCTGGGATTTGGGGATTTTTCTGTCTCATGCAGTACCACTTCTCACTCCTAACCCATTAGGAGTTCTTGTGATATCCAATTTTAAGACCTCCAGAAGGCCCTGCTAGAAGGAAATGATTCATTCCCCTCTCAGCCTAGGCTGAGATATACTGGTCTTGGCCCAGGAAATAGACTGGAAGAAATTAGTATTTCCACATGTTCAACTACCAGCCAGTGTCTCAGCCTCTTGATGAGCTGTCATATACTGGATCTATAAGCCCATGTCCCTCCTAACAGTACCACCTTCCTAGGAGGTAGTTGGTACCCGAACAATGACAAATGTCACCGTTTTTTGTTGGTGAGTTGCTGTGGTGAACCAGCAGGTGACCTTGAGCCACGTGCTTAACCATCTCTAGAGGCTGCCCATCTTTCGTGGTTCCTTCTTGAGGCTCAGGGGAGCAGCCGTCAGCAATACCCAGATGAACTCACTAAACCCAGGAGCCTGATGCCAGGGCGAAAAGAGAGAAATGAGGAAAGACCGGAGAAGCAGCGAGTTAATGAGGAGAGCAAGTCAGCATGAAGGGCTGCTCTTGCTCCTTGAGTGTGGGAAAGTGGTTTATCCCTGCCCTCTCAGCTACCCCTTAATGATATTCTGGGCACTAATAAGAGGCCTGGCATCTATAGCTAATTCCTCTGATAAAAAACTCTTCTCTGTGAATAGAAGTCTCAGCCAGGGAGTGGTGGGGATGGTGGATGCCAGGGCACAAGGGAGGGTCTGAAAGTGAGTCCCAAATAGCAGCCATGCTGAAGATGGTGGAAGATTACCAAGCATTGACTAGGCACTCTCTAGTCTGGAGCTTGAGACAGACCTCAAAATGACCTGATGGAGTAGGTTTAATCCACCTGGCGCTATGACAGAGTACCGTAGACTGAGTGGCTTACACACAACAGGAATTAATTTTCTCACGGTTCCAGAGGCTGAAGTCAGGTTTGGGTTCACAGCCTCTTCTGGAGCGCACATGAGTGTCTTTCTGCACTCTTGTGTAGTATAAAGAGAAGCAAGAAATACCGTGTCCCCTCCCACATTACTTTGTTTTTCCAGATCAGAGCCCACACTGTAGCCAGGCCTACAACTCCCTATGTAGAACAAGTTGGCCTTAAGTCAGGCCAATCCTCCTGCTTTGGTGTCCTGAGTGCTGTGATCACCAGTGTGGGCATCCCACCCACTCCTCCTCCTGTTTTATAATGGCATTACATTAATCCTATGAAGATAGACCTACCCTTATTATTTCACTTAATATTCTTCCAAAGTCCCTACTTCCAAATACTATCAGATTGGGGTTAAGATTTCAACAGGGGAATTTTGAGAGAACACATTCAGTCCATAATGGAGGCAGATAAAATGTTGATCCCTGATTGCTGTAAGGAAACGAGGCTCAGAAGCAGTAATAACTTAAGGCCTCATAGGCAGTAAGCAGTTGAGCTGCCTTCATATCCGTATCATCTAGCTCCAAACCTGGGCTTATAACCACTGCTGCCCACTGCCCACTGCCCACTGCCCACTGCCTGCTGCCTTCCCCTTGAATCTGTTGCGGCCCCTGGCTCAACTGCATCCTGCTGAAGCTCTTTCTGTGAAGTAGAGAAAATGATGTGAATAAATTGTGTTTCAGAGGCCAGGATCCTCTCCCACACATTCTGGCTAGTAGGAATCTAAAAAATTCAGGATGAATAGAGCTGGAGAGGTTTCTGTCCCAGCCCCTGGACCTCTCCCTCACCCACCAACTCCTCATACTCGGTGGCTCTTCTCACCACTTCCTCTGGAGGAGGACTTGGGGACTTCAACACAAATGGCCATGCTGGCAGCGTAAACCACTGCAGAAGGTCTGTGGGCTTGGCATCATGCCAGCCATCCCTGGAGGCTAATGTATAATGTGATGCAGCCCAGATGAGTCCATCTGCAAGCATGTCACCTGCAGTTGTCAGAATTCTACAGTCGTCCCCCCCCCCCCCCCCCGCAGTCCCTCCTCAGTCTTCAGTCAGGGTTGGAGTAAAGGGCAGGGTGCTTGGACCCAGAGAGAGCTACTCAAGGCAGCCAGCAGCACTCCGGCTTGTGGCAATTAGCAGAGTTCCTGTGGCTCCTTAAGTGATGTTGACGGACCCTTGTCTTTCATTAAACTGCCTGAGAGCCGACCCCTTGATGGATCCCAGAGGGAAAATCAAGGAGGAGAGAGTTTACTGTCAGACACAGCCTAACAGCCACCAACTTCAGAATCACCTAAAAAATGATAATTAAATATTTCTCCAAGGAGCAAATTAAGATAAATACCCTAAGAGTCATTCCACATAGATCTGTCTACAAAATGTCCAATTAGCATGATATATATCACATTTCAAGGACCCAGAGGACTCTTTTTAAAAAAAAAAAAAAATGTTGTTGATACTCCAAGCTTCTATGGAATCCTTTTTCTTTTTCTTTTTACATGTTCGGGAACAATCTGCTTTCTCAAGAGAAGCACCAGGGTATAATTTAGCAGACCAAAATCCTGTTCCAAGTCTGATTCTGAGAGGGAATGACTTCTTGAAAGCAGACAGAACTGAGGTTGATTTAGAACAGTGAATGGAACCGGATTAACTGGACAGAGCTCATTGTCAACTAAATTTGTGCCTACTGGTGGACGATTAGGACAACCTTCCTGCATTTGCCTCCCTGTGAGAAAGAAAAGGAGCAGCCACTTTTTCTGGAAAGAAAGGAATGGTCCCCTTGTGCTATTTTTTTTTTCCACTGGCCTTCTAGAAGGTCCACCCAAGCAGACTTCCAGATAAACATCCCTTGGAGTAGTTTTATTCCAGGGGATTTAAAGTACTTGGAGTTGATCCTTGAGTGAAGTCCTTTACAAGTCCCACCTCATTAATCCTCAGTGAGAGGGTGAGCTTTACAATTGAGCCATTATATGGATGGGGTAAACTGACTGGGGAGTTTCCTGGCAACCCTGAAGGACTAGAGATCCAGCCCCCAGGGCAGGGCTTTCCCCAACCTGGCTGCATAATGCTTTAGGACTATGCAGAATCTGCATTTTCTCAAAAGAAAATTCAGTTTCCTAAGGACCAAAGGTGGACCCAATTTTCCAACCTAAGGTTTTCAAACACCCCTCACATACCACATCAAGAAAGGACCAATGCATTGCAGAATGGATCTTTATTTGGGTGTCTACAAGGAAAACGTGTCTAAAGCACATTTGGGGAAATTAAGAAAACAACCGCTAATGTCTTTGACACGTGAAATGCCTACCAGGATCTTTTTCCCAGCCCTGATCAAGGTTGATATAAAAATATGCTGCAGGGAGTGAAGACGAGACAGTGACTTTTCATCTCAATGCAAACTCCTCACGTTCAACACAGGGACCGCTTCACCTGCCCTGCTTTTAGCCAGGAATAGATCATTTCTTACCCATCACAGAGAGGAGCATGGCAGAGTCCTCATTATCTCTTACCCATGCTTTCCAAATCAATCAGCTCCCCGCTATACTGCTGAGCTTTTTAATTTAAATGTCAGCTCAAGTTAGAGCTGTGCTTTCAAAAAAAAAAAAAGAAAGAAAGAAAGAAAGAAAGAAAGAAAGAAAGAAAGAAAGAAAAAAGAATAACCCGAGAGCCTCACTAACTTTGGCTTTGTTGGCCCGTCTATGACTTTTGGTTGACAATGTTAAGTTCTAAGACTTTGTGCTGATGCCGTTCCTAAAAACCTTGATTTGGTTTAAAAATTAGGATGCTCCAAATTACCTTTGTCTATAAAGTGCCACTACTCAGAATGTCAGAATGGTGACTAAGTGCTTTGTCTCCTTGAGATGACATTGTATAAAGTACCCTAAAAAGCTGGTGCTACCTGTGATATACAGCCTTTCTTTAATGGACCTCCGCTCCGACGTCTTCCTTTTCCTATGGTATTTCTAATTTGAAGAGGGGGGCAATTGTGATGTTTCCCTTTCTTTAAAATGGGTGTGTTAATGATGGATGGTGGTGGCGCACGCCTTTAATCCCAGCACCTGGGAGGCAGAGACCAGTGGATCTCTGTGAGATTGAGGCCAGCCTGGGCTACAGAGCGAGTTCCAGGACAGTCAGGGCTGTTCTGTCTCAAAAAAAAAAAAAGGGTGTGTTCCAATAACGCAGGAGACTGAGTCCCGAGTTGATTATAATGGAGAGGTCTACCCTCAATGACTTTCAAGCTTGCTAATTCCAAACTAGCTACCTGACACTGGGATTTGATTGACACATCTTAGTGGACAGTCTCATTCATAGCATGGTCTTTCATTTGCCCACATCTTCTGCCCACTAAACACCAGGACTTCTTAGCAGTTCTTGAAGTACTGGTTCTCAGAACATGATACCCTAAAGTATGGCATGGTGGCTTGCTGTATACTTTGAACTGACAGAGACTGGAAGGACCTGGGAAGCAAGATATTACTAATTTCCCACCATCTGTCCCTTTGTCCCTTTCCTTCCCCAACATGAGCCACAGAAACCAAATCTTCTTTTCCCCCAAGGCAGGTCATAGAAACTAGAACCCAGCTCCAAAGCAAGCCAAAAGGCCACACTATTCTCTTCTCTTCACACTTTTTTTTCTCATTTCAGGGTCCATGCCTTATTCCTGGAAAGAAGAAAATTGCAGAGACCAAGACCCCAAACAGACAGACCTTTCTGGCTCCCTGCCCCCAGTCTACCCACTCTGACACATCTCATTGGTCAGTTCTGTTTCTCCATGGCTGTCAGCTCTCCATAAGACCTCAGCACAAAGCACAGTTTTCCCTGAACTGGAGGGTCTTCAATTCTCAGGCTGCCACACCATGTAAAACTTTGAGTAAATAGATAAACTTGTTATGCTCTTCTTTACTACCCCATCCTGTGGCAGCGGTGGTGTCTGGGACTTACAGTGCTCTAGGAGAGGCAGTCCATATATCAATCCTTTCTCTGACAACCAAAAATATGTTCACACACTCCCCAATACCTCCTCGGTGAGGTATAGTGCGTCCTTGTTGAGACCAAGTTAAATTAAATCAAAGACTTGAAAATCCTACCATCAGACAAAAATTCAAAACAGATTTTGCCTGTGACAACCTCCACACTTGGACACTCAGAATGCTTCTCCCTACGTCAGCCCCTACAATTGTACAATTGTACATCCATTCGGGGAGTTCATTTTATTGCTGCTGCCTACCGTTTTGATGCTTCCTGGGGTATGGGTATTCTTTCACTGCTGATACAGGTCTTGCCTGGCCACATAAACAGTGTCCTTGTGGATGGTAGATTTCATAGGATAGGTACCTTATTGTGCCCCCATGCTAAGCAGAGTCCTGGACATGCTAGACAGCTGTTCACTTTATGCTGATAAATGGTTTATGTATAAATAATCCAAAGGAACTAAATCCTGGACTATTGAGTAAGAAATAATACATTATAATTTTTCTCATCTTCATAGGTTGATTGATGGGTGCTAGTATATGAATATGTGCCCTTTGCCCCCATTTATATGTTGAAAGTATAACCAAGATGATATTAGGGACTGGGGCCTTATATTCTTGTCCTTATGAAGGAGACCCTTGACACTTGCCATACCTCTTGTGCCTTGTGAAAACAAGCCTGACAGAGCCATCTGTGAACTAGAAAATTTGAAAATTTTCCAAAATTATTGAACATAAGCCTCTGTTGCCTAGAACCCACCAAGGCTCTGGTATTTGCTGTTAGTGATGTCAATGCCCTCAGACTGTGCAATGTGATAGTGGATTGTGTCTGAAGCTGGGTCCTTTTGGTCCTACTAACATATGGAAAGGTATACTAGAAGGACAGTAGTTAATTCTGTTACTGAGGTAACAGGTATATTAAAGTGGTGGAAATTAAGTGTGCAGACACATAAGTACGCACACATGCCATTTTACACACACACACACACACACTCACAAATGAAGAATGCATGCCAGTGTTTGCTAAGAATAAAACATTTCCTCAAAATTGAATAACTGGAGTATCGGAAGTAAATTTTTCCCTTTGAATCAGTTTCTATTTTTATCCCCATTGTTCCAAAGTTTCTGATGTTGCCTTTTTACCAAATCAGGAGTCCCTTCAGCGACATCAAACCACTGATGTTGTTTCTTCCTCATGGCCCAGTTTCATTTTAAGACATCAAGCCCAGAATATACATCCCCTTTCATCTATATGTGCTTAGAAAAAAGAAAAGGTGGGCAGACTTATATTCTTCAAAGATCGGTTTTCTTATTCATGATAAGAGGCCTAGAAATCACAGCTGAGTCAAAGGGCAAATCCAACTTCTTTCCACTTCTGTGGCCTCACTAAAAGTCTCATCGCATGAATTCAATGCAGACAACCTTCAAATGACAGGAGAAATGAGAAGTAAAACTAGTTTAACAATCAAGTTTCAGAGCAATCGAGCTTTAGGTCATCTGCAGAAATAAGGACGGTGACAAATTCCCATGGACACGGTTTGTTCCTTCTCTGGCTCTGTGAGTTTCAGTAGCACGCAACTGAAAAACAGCTGACCTGCTCTAAGATATGAGTGTCTCCTGAGGATGGTACTTAGTTTAAAGGGAAACATGGAAGAAGGAAGGCGAGATGAGGAAGCAGGGAAAGAGGGAGAGAGAGAGAGAACCCACTTCATTTATGCACCAAATCCCTCACACGATCTCTTGTGACAGGACAAGCCTGGGCATCAGGAGTTTCTAGGGTGCCTGTCTGGCTAAAGCCCACGCACGTGAGCAATCACCAAGGTTTGTTTAAGAGCATGTGCCCTCACCCACCAACACACACATCTGCAACCCTCGTTGGTAGAAACAACAGCTTTAAACTGGGAATAGAAGAAAGGGCTTTCTTTTTTCAAGGTATTGCAAAGTAAAGAAGAAAAAAAAAACCTGCATCACTACCTTTATGCTGCAAGAAATTCCTGTGCTAAAAAAAATTGATGTGCTAAAAAGATCGCCTAGTACATCATTACATGTGGACCTGCTTTCCACAGGCTGTGGGCAGGAAGATGCTGAGTTTCAGGCCACCAGGGTAATGAGCCCTGCCCCACCCCCACACCAAAACAAAGTTCTTCTACGATGTGCTCCTCGACTTCAGACAGCTCCACTTCTACTGCTGTGAGACAAAGAAAAAAGGATGCCAGTCCAGGTAAAACTGCCGCCCTATCTCCCCCAGAAGAAAAGTCTAGCAATGTTTCAAGCCATGAACCACTCCCTGCCGACCAGGAGGAGGCAGTGTGGGGATGCTCCTCAGAGGGACCCTGAGACAGGATGCAAATGGGCCCCAGTCTGCTCAACACAGACCTCATCTAGATACTAATATTTTATTCAGGTTAAAGTAAACAATACAGTGTTGTTGTTGTTTTAATTTTAATCAAAAGGTTTAGTCCACAGTGAAATCAATAATCCCCAAAGGAAACCCGAACCAGACTGATGCTAATTCACTTTCTAATTCTGAAAGTATCCCAAGACAATTCGTCCATGACAATGGGACAAGCCAGTCTCCCTCTGGATAGCCAGTGCACCAATAACAGTACCCCTAGCAGTCTGGATGACTCATTTAACTCCAGCGTGTAAACTTGGCCTCCCTGCTAGGCAGTTTAAAAACCATTTACAGTCCAGTTTGATTTTCAGGTGTTCAGACAGATGGGTTTTCTGAACCCACTGATACAAGAACATGTTTTTGTATATCCCTGTGCCTCTTATAAATCAGACCGAAACAGGAAGACTGGATAGACCACTTCAAGTAATTGTTCTATCTGGCTTGGGTGGATGAGAAATTCAGTGGTGTCAGCAGGGTCATTGGTGGTGAGTTTTGCTGGAGGAAAGGTCACGTGACCAGCGCCTTGACTGTTGCATCCCATCTCAATTTTTCTCCTCTCTCACGCACAAACACGCCCTCTTTAATTACCAACAGCAAACAGCGTATTCCACACACTTCACAACATCTGTTCTAGCCTTAATTAATCTCTTACACCGTCTCCATAGCAACGGTGCTTAGCAGGCTCAGACTCCACGTTAGAAAAATCTTCCTGCAAGTGAGTGACTCAAAATACGGCCTTAACCAAGATATGTTTACATTAATTCCAGTGTCAGATCTAATGAGAACTTTGCAAGCAGAGGTTTGCCTGGAAGGATCAAATTGTATAACCACCATGGTAAAACAACAGCTTTAAATTGGGAATAGAAGAAAAGGCTTTCTTTTTTCAAGGTATTGCAAAGTAAAGAAGAAAAAAAAACCTGCATCACTACCTTTATGCTGCAAGAAATTCCTGTGCTAAAAAGATTGATGACCTTGGCTATTGTTTGCAGGGTGGTTAGGAGAACACACGTATTTAAAAGTACATCTTCAAGGGATGTTTTCTGAGCCTTGGCTCCTCCGACGTTAATTAAAAGCCCATTGTCCTTTGCCGGCACCTGCCAATGTCTTACGCCAATCACAGTCCACCTTGCCAGCTGTGGTGAGGCAGACCCAGGCTTTCCAAGGAGGCTGTGTGGCTGCCAAGGAAAATGGCAAGCACATTTCTGAAAGTCAGTTTTAGCTCCCTGGCCCATGCAAGATGCTCTTGTTGATGCTGGCTGTGTTTGTGTTTATATTTGAAGCTGTTATGTTATAGATTGAAAAAATAAGCTCTGGAAAGTGCCCATGAAGCCTGCGTGGTATCAGGGCCCTTAGACCTCAGCCATGGTGTCCCTTGGGCAAGAGATATGGAGAACACAGGAGAAAAAAAGGAGTCAGGCATTTACCCCCAGTGGTATTTCAAATCACACCAACATCCATTGTTAAATGTTTAACTTGGGTTGTTAACCAGAAGTAAACCATTCCCATTCACCTATCATCCAGTTCCTCTCCCTTCACTGCCCCCTTCTACACACAGGCAGACAACACAATGAAGTCATCTGAGGAGAAAAAAAGAGAAAAAAGCAGAGACAAACTAATAGGTAAGTTAACAATGAATTTTAACAGACAAGTAATATTTCTTTCATGTAAAAAAGGGGGGGGGGAGGAATCTCCAGTGAGCACTTGGACAAGGAAAGCTTTCTAAACTTTCCCTGGAGACAAGACTCCATGGCTCCCTGGGCACAGTTGACACCTGGATTGGCTAGAGATGGAGGTAAAGTGATCAGCATGGCTGCCTGACCCATGAATAAAAATTCACTGAGCGAATGAGAGCTGCGACTTTTGCAAGAATAGGGGACAACTCTTTAACACAATTGTAGAACCTAGTAAAATTAGCAAAGAATGTCTTGGTTGTTGGCGATATTTAAAACTCCTGACTTGCTGCCTTTTCAAGAGTTTTATCGGTGGGCAGATTACTGGAACTCAATTAATACCATGTTGAAGTTTCTCAGCCATGAAACCTCTACAAACCCAATGAACCATGATCCCACTTAAAATTCCACCACCACAAGCCATGTACAATCATCCACTTGAAGTGACTGCTGTAAACCCAGGAGCCAGAGGCAAAGAGATATAATGGATGGGGTTCCGGTTCCTGTTCTGTAGACGCTGGTCTGGGACTTCCAAAGACTCTTCATCCATTCCTTCCATGTGGAGCTTGGGGCTCTTCCTCCAAGCTCAGCATCATGGGTCTTGGATAGCTTCCAGGACACAGGAATGTGAACTGTGAAAAACTGAAAAAGGCCTCTGCTGTTCTGTTTCTCAAACACACTCCTACGTGCCTCTTCCTCATCCCTGTTACCTGCATATGTCACTTGCTGGGTGCCATTTTCTGTCCTGGGCTCGATTCGTACAGTTCTCACTACAGTTCTGCAAGGTATGGTTGTTTTTTGCCAACATCCCCACTTTATAGATAGGCGGCTCAGCCCAGAAGCAAAGCTGAAAGATGTCCAGCTGGCAGCGGGCTCCTCTCACGTTGGACTCCAGGAGCACAGGAGTTGCCTCGTGTTAGTCCATGCTCTGCAAAGGGGACCTTTGGGGTTGTGGAAGCCAGTGCTGTTGGAAAACCTTCGGGAAGCGGAGCTCGGGTCTGTTTGGCTTTCCAGTGTCTTTTGACTGCCTCTCTCACTCTGGGAAAGGTGACTTATTAGTTACCTCTCTGGTGCTGTGCTAAAACCATAGCCAAGGAAACTTACCGAAGAGTTTATCTGGGAGCATGGTGCCAGAGGGGACAAGAGTCTCTCACGGCAGGCAGGCACGGTGGCAGGAACAGGACGTTGAGGACTCCCGTCTTGAACTATAAGCTTGTGTCAGAAAGAGCAAACTAGAAATGGCAGGGGTCTCTAAACCCTCGAAGCCTGCCTCCAGGAACACGTTTCCTATGTATAGCAAGGCCACACCTCCTAAACCAAACAGTGCCGCCAACTGGAGAGACCAAGTACTTGACTGCCCAAGACTATGGGGGACACCGCAGCCAAACCACCAGGGGGACATCTGTGCAGAGGAGCCAGTCAGGGAAGAACACTGATTTCTTCATGTCAATCATAAGATTCTGGAATCTTCTACCATGTGCCTCCTCCTTCCCTCCCTTTCTTTCTCTTTCTTTCCTACTTTCTTTCTGTTTCCTTTTCCTTCTGCGTGCACCTCTAATGGTAAATGAAAATGGGATCTGGAGGCAGGAGAGGAGTTGACAGAGAGAAGGATGCAGAAGAACAAAGTGAGACCACTCCTTCCCCTTCCCTTCCCTTTCAGAGTCCCGCCTAGTGGGTCGTCATACACAGTCTCAGTCTCATCCCAAAGAAGCATTCTGAAGCTCTCTGTGGAACGCACTCCAGGCTGTATCCTCGGGGGACCCCAGGGACCCCTTTACTTCTTTTTCATTACAACTTAGGACCACGGAGGCAGACATGCCCATTTGACTAGACTCCACTGGTAGAGGTTGGTATAGAAAGGGGAGGAAGTGAGGGGGATTTCATCACAATTTAAGAGCATGCTCATATGGAAACAGATATTCCTCTCCACTCCATAGTTTGGCCTTTTGCAGAACCCAGTCAGTTACCAGGGTAAGATGGGCAGGATTTCCTTGTTCCCCTGCTCCATGTATAAGAGTGACTGAAGAGGCAGAGCGAGACCATTTTACAGGACACCTAATTCAGGAGAAGAAACCCATTATGGGTACCTCCAATGCCTCCTACAACATCTCTGTCTTCTCACTTTATATAGCCATACCTAGTACTTGTCCTGCCCCCACTTCCTGGAAATGTCTTTTCTACCTACCCCTCTATTATGAAAGCCTCAGGCATCTCTTTCCTTAGCAGCACCCCCCTCCCCAAGTCCCACATATACTGCCCCCCAGCAGTCTCTTCCTGTGAGTTCTCACAGCAACCTGCACGTCTCCAGGTCACTTTCCATGCCGCTGTTAGGATCATCTACTCCCGTGCTGGTGCAGCTGTGTGGACTTGTTCATTTTCATGTCATCGCTGACAGGCTGCTTGGCCTCTTCCAGACAGTCAATAAATGTTTGGTGAATACATGAGTATTAGGGATGCAAATAAGATGTTAAGTTTACCTTCTGGGAACTGACTCCAGTGCCGTTCCGAGCCATCTCCAAGCACTCATATTCTCCATTCACAGCTTCTGGGGCTAAGCTGAGCAATTACTAGTAGATTTTTTTAAAGCGGTCATAGGTGACATATATTTGGGTGACTACGATGCCCTAGACTCTGTTCTAATCACATTGCTTCATTGTTTAATCCTTACAACAATCCCCTAAGGTAATTATCCTCATTTTTATAGATGAAGGATCAGAGAGGGAAAGCAGAATATCAAGGACACACAGCCAGTTAAGTGGAACATTTGCTTCAACAGCCATTCTCTCAACAGTCAAGTACTGTTGCCCCTCGGTGGGAAAGTCAGAGAGGGCAGAGCTCGAGTGACCTCGGGTCACCGGAAGGAATACCTACCCCTTTTTATTAGCTGCTATCTCATGACTGAATTGTGCTATCTTCTTAACTTACATGACACACTTATGTGCACACCACACACACACACACACACACACACACACACACACACACACACACCTCCTTAGCAGCAAGTGGTTTTGTCAGTTTTCCTGAATGAACAGGGCTCCCACTGTGAGTAGGCTAGAAGGTGTATGGACAGAGCAGTTACACAGCGTGAAGAAATGCAGAACAGACTGGAGGTGATGCATAAATTCCTGCCGCCTGGAGGGGACAGCACAACACGCTTCTCATTCCAGGACATAAGGATGACTGCCTCCTTTAAGATCCAACTTGGGGGGGCACGGCAGGTCTTCGTCGGGAACACTTACGTGGGATCTGGGAAACAGTGTCTTCTCAGAAGATTAATGAATTTGGGTGGGAGTCAACAATCTCTGTTGAGTTCTGACTTAGCCTGTTCAGGTTACCCTAAAAAAAAAATATCGTGAGCTAGGTAGCTCATGAAAAACAGAATTTTATGTCTCAACACCCCAAGTGCTGGAAAGCCTGAGAGAGATGTGTTAGCAAATGTGGTGTCTGATGTGGGCCAATTTCCTGGGTTACAGAAAATGTCTTCTTGCCTTGCCCTCCATCTGATAAAGGGACTGTGGACTTTCCCCAAGGTTCCTGTTAATAATTGCATTACCTCCATTTCTGTAGGCTCCACCCTCATGATTTAACCACCTCGCAAAGCCCCATGTTCTGCTGCTATCAAGAAAGTGGTAACAATGCGTTTAACACAGGAGCCATTCCAAGGGTAGAGGATGTGTGCTCATGAAAGACATGTGAAAAGGAAGAACCTCCCCAGGAAGCTTGGACATTTAACGGCATCAGTTAAAACATCAAAACATTAAATAAGAGAGTGGCCAAAATGAACCTGCAATACAAGTATCTCAAAAACTGCCCAGGCTGTTCCCAAGCGGCTGCATGAATACTGGGTTTCAGGGTGTGAAAGACAGTTGAGCAGAGATTTTAAAGTAGAACCCATGGGGATTTTAACGTCTTTCCATATATTTACTATTTCCATTCCACCGTCATGAAAAAAGGGAGATATTTATAGTTATCAGAGCAAAGATTTAGACCGAAATAATCCTAAGCTTTCCACTGAAGGGCTATAGGATTCTGAGGTCAACTTTGTGGAGCCAGAAAAAGACTCTCCTTCCTAGGTGTCTTTAGTGGGGGGCGGAATGTGGCATTTCATTAGGAGTCTGCCTTGGGGGTAAAGTGACAGGGCAGAGTTTTAGGAAGTGTATGAATTTTAATGGCCATACATTCTGGGGAAAACTTTCTCACCGAACTTTTAAATGCACTTTAAGCATAAGATGTAGCAGGAGCTAGAAAAGTTATCCCCCAAAAGAGATTCTTTACAACCTCAAATTTTGACGTGTGTAAGTGAAAATAGAATGTAGAGACAATTTATCACTTCAGGAAAAGTAAGCTGGGATCCGAGTGACTTCTCTTCCCCTCACATCATGTTTCCCCTGGTCACGGCTGCAAGCTGGGATGAATGAATGGGCCCCCTTCCTTTTCAGTTTCCATAAGGACCTGTGTGTGTGTGTGTGTGTGTGTGTGTGTGTGTGTGTGTGTGCGTGTGCGTGTGCGTGTGCGTGTGCGTGTGCGTGTGTGTGTGTGTGTGTGTGTGTGTGCAATGCATGTTTTGCTATGGTCTTATGCTTAATATTAAACTTATAGAGGAAAACAATGCGGTAAAAGGTATTTATTGACACTGACCAAAACATATACAAATATTTCTGAAGGACAAGATGAGAACATTTCCTGGTTTATTTTCTCACAAAGATCCACAGTGCTCTAGAAGCAACAAGGGCCACTTGTTCCTCTGTAGGAAAGCCCAGGTAGGCAACAAATTTCACCAAGAGCTAGCCATTCTGTCCTGAAGAACTGTAGGGGCGAGTTCTTTGCAGTGAGTGGTAGTCCTTGGCCAGCTCTCCCTTGGAGTTTCACTATTTACAGCAAAAAGGACTGGAAGGAGCCTCTGGGTTGGGCTAGCAGATGCTGCTGATAGAGACTCAGAACCCATCAGCATCAGAACAAGAAAGTGAGCCACAGAGCGAATGGCTCAGGTCCCAAACATGTCCAGACTGTGTTCCAGCACAGCGCCTGCCCGGTCAGAACACATTCTTAGACAGGACACATGGGTTGCCTGGTGAGGGTGACAGCGCGCCAACTCTGAAGCCCCAGACAGTCATACACAAGAGCAAAGGAAGAAAAGCCCTCTCCCGTATCGACCTCTGCCTTTGCGGTTGTGGGGCCACTGTCCATGGACAACTGCTGTGACAGCGGGTTCACCCCTGGCAAAGATCATTCCCTAAATCCAAATGGCTTCGTCTTTAGCTTCAACGGCACTTCACACTCCAGGTGAACGGCTACAAAGTGCAATATGGAACTTCAAGGTCAAAACATCTTTCTCATGTCCTTCGGCTTACTCAAGGTAAGTTTCTCCTCTGGAAACTTGAAAGTGTGTGAGACAAGTTAAAAGATGCTACACGCAGAGCTGTTTTTCAATAATTTAATAATTAGGCTCATGCCCGAAAGAATGAACTTGCATGAAATATTAAATGTTCTTCTGAAAGCAGTTTGGGCCCAGACAGTCACACGCACACGGACTGGGACCCAGGGAAGGTTCTCCCCAAAGCGCCAGTGTTTTTGTTGTTTGCTTGGAAGAAGTAAATGAGCACATAATCAGAGGTAAACGATGTTTTCTTCAGCTCCATCTCCAGCATCCCCACCGTGCCTGGCCACCATGGGGACCGTTAGTTTCGCTTCTGTTGTGGGCGTCTGTGGCTGAGGGCCGTGTTGACTTGTGTCCTGGGGGTCCGGGGATTCACTCTGGAAGGAGTTGAAATCTGCAACAGAAGGACATCATAGGTTACAGGAGACTCCACTCGGGATCCGCAAGGCAGATGATGCTTTGCCTCAGAATCAGGAAATACAGTGGCTTCATGGTCAGCCAGAGAGAAAATGCCCAAGCCCCCGAAGAGAGGAACACAGTGGCTATCTAATGACGTCATCAGAATTCACCTGTGGGCATGAACATCTCCTTCGAGTAAAAATAACCTCCATGGAACATGCTTAAGGAACTGGCAGGGGCAGGAGGAGTGCTCCCCTTCATCACTGCCACCAGAGAAAGGGGTTCCACTTGATTTTGGAAGTCAGGTCTTGAAAATGAAGATAGCCTTCTATGGGTCATAACCATACATGCATCTGTACCGCATCTTCCTTCAGAATACCCCAAGTCAAGAACTGGTCTCAGGCTGTGTGGCACAGTACACATATTTAATCCCAGCACTTGGGAGGCAGAGGCAGGTGGATCTCTATGAGTTCAAAGCCAGCCTGGTCTACAGAGCGAGTTCCAGGACAACCATGGCTACACAGAGAAACCCTGTCTCAAAAAAAAAAGAAAAAAAAAAAGTCCTCAAGATTTCATCTATCTGGGGCTTAAATAGTGTGGACAAGGGGTGGGGAAGGGGTGTTGAAGAATGAAGATGTTCTGTCCTCCCACTACGCATGTGCATTAATGCTACACAAAGGACTTTGCAAGCGCAGCTAGGCTTTCTGGGAAAATCTTGCCAACAGTGACTGTAGCTGGGCTTGCAGCTTTTTTTTTTCTTTCTCTCTGGTTGCCTAGCAACAGCGGGCACCTTCTCCCCTTTTCTGATAGAAGCTTCTATATTGTGCTTTAAAGGGGGAGGTGAAGGGGTGCTTTGATATGAAGGAAGAATCATACTTTCTACAGATCATTTCTATGGCATGTCTTCCAATAACCAACCTCCTAGAGGTGTGGCAATATAGCAGAATTACAGGTGAGCGCCTTCGCCTTAAAGCCAGAGGCAAAGAGGCATAAACGCTGCAACAGAGAGCCAGGGTGGGTCACCCTGAGGCCCACCCATTCCTCTTTCAGTCATCCAAAGGAAACCATGATCTTTGCTACATTTTATCCCAAGCCACCATTATTCAGACAGATAGCACACCTGTCTCCATTCTGTGACAGACAGAGATGCTCCTAACCTTCCCCTCCAGACAGGGATCTTTGGCTGCTAGGGAACGTAGTATGCAAGTCTTGGTAAAAAATGAAGGGCAGAATGTCCCCACAGGGCTCCATCTTTTTGCTACCCCCCAGGTCTTTCTTTTGACCAACAGGAGGTGGGGGGGGCTCATGGGGAGCTGTAGCCAGGGCTGGAGGAAGTAGAGTCAGATACCTGGTAAAGCAACGGCCGAGCCTTGTGACCCTGAAGAAAAGGAAGACCCTGAGGGCAGGCTGAGGAGGTGAGGTTGCCTGCGTGCTTCGGCTTGCTCAAAGGCACAGGGCAAGAATAACTCCTTTCCCCTTCTTCTCCTTGATCCCAGGCCAACCAAGGATGGCCATGACCTTCCCAGTCTCCCGTTCCTACTTTCTGAGTTACGGAATTACAGATGTGTGCCACCATGCTCAGTTTATGTGGGGCCGTGGATCAACTCATGGTGCCATAAGTACATGCTAGGCAATCATCCTACCATGCTAGGCATCACCAACCCGTGAGGAAAACTTCCTCTTACACTGGGGGAATTAAGTCTTATTTCTCAAATACAAGGAATGTGTTAGCCGCAGGGCATTGAAGATGGTTCTGAATGACAGCCGCCACATCTGTACCTTCTCGCCACCAACTTGAAAATTGTGCCAAGTCTTTTACCTTCACCGTCTCTTTACAGCTCAAAATGTAATCCACAGTTTACACGTCGGGAAACTAAGGCTCAGGCCAGTTCAAGTTTTTGCCCAGTATCACACAGCTAGAAGGATCCCAGACCTCTCAACTTAGAGGATTGTGGCTGCATAAAGCCACCTTCCTCCTCAGTCCAGAGTCTCATGATCTTACTTCTCTCAATGTGCTAGAAGCAACTTGCCCAGATTTCTCAGGTTACAAGATCCTACACGTTTACCATTTTCTCTCCACTCACCTTCCTAAAAGACAGCAAAGCAAAAGATGTGCTGAGCCTCCCTCAACCAACACGGCAGTAATTACAGACCTAGCATCCTCCCCCACACAATCAGACAAACACGAATATCCCAAGCAATGATTTCACCGACAGGGCAAGACTACAAATCAATCCAAAATGCTTCCCCATCCTGTTTTACCACATTGAGACACAGGGTATGCCTGTCTGTGGACAAGATGATGTTCACACGATCTTAATTCCTCTCCCTAGCTGCTGGAATGGCTGAGGTTGACACCAAAGAACTTCAAAAGAAAAGAGCAATCTCCACACTTTCATCCAGCAAATACCGGCAGTTTGAGTAGGTCACCCATGCTGCAGCAATGGCGGGACCAGCCAGGACACATAGACCATTATACTGAGAATGAAGAAAAAAAAAAATCACCCATTGAAAGAGGTGGTCGGGAGCTGATGGCTGAAATCTGACAGTTCTGGCCACACTCTCATAATCCATGATGCTTCCTTCCACTGGATTGAAGCAGAATCCAAAATGCTCAGGGGCCTGACAGTCTGGGATGTGCCAGTAACGGCTTCAAGAGAAAGCCAAAAAGCAAAGCAGAGAACCAAGCGTCTATCAGAAAGAATTCTCGACTATCTTTAAATGATTGGTCCCAGCTCCAGAAGACAGAGACCAAATAATGATGGTGGCCTATGGGAGTCCATGTGAGTGCGCGCGCGCGCGCGCGCGCGCGCACAAACTTATAGTAGAGAGTAGGGTTTTAATCAGAACATTTTGGAACAAGGACGAAAACAAGAGAACACTATTTCTACCAGGACCTTGGGCCCTGAGGTGGCAGGCCCACACTGCAGTCCCAGATGGATGCCATGTGGTCACGCATCACCCCAAAGGGGAACTCAATTTCCTTCTCCGTGTTCCTTCTCCATTTCTACCTGAACTATGTAAGCAAGGTCAGGCAGTCTGACTTTGAAATAGAAGCCATTCTGCGATTTCTGATTTTATGACTCCATTTCTACCCCGAGAGAACTCTAGCAGAGCAATTGTGTATTTCTGAAAGCCAGCCACCTTGTCCACATTTTTTTACTCCAAAGAATATGGTCCTCATATAGAACCTGAAACTGAAAGTACATTTCTTCAAATGGAAACCTCTCTGATTCAGAAAGCAGAATTCTCAGAGAGCTAAAATGAATTACCCAATTTCATTTGTGATCAAAAGGCCTGAGAGTTGATGAAAAGAAAAATAGATCTTCCTTATTTTTGATAAGTAAAGAAACATTAATGGAATCAGAATCTGGTGGACTGAAAGGCTGACACAATTTCAAATTGCAACACTATCCCTTTGACATAAATAATTTGAACCTTACCACATCTCTGGAAACAGAACAGAGTGCAGATTATTAAGGCTAAAATAGGGGCAAATAAGCCGAAACACATTTAAATACCCCAAAGTCTGGCTGAAGCAAATGGAAAAGCAGAGGCTTGGTTCGGGGCCTCTGCTGCTACATAACTAAGCTACTGGTCACACAGTAAAAATTTAACTCCCTTCCCCCACCCCTCAAAAACATCTCCACAGCCACATTATGAAGGCTGCTGTGGGTCCAGGCCGGCCTCCGCATGCAGCTTTAAAAGTGAGAGCTGTTCTCAGTTTGGCTGGCACCTCTTCTGCTTATAGACATGTGATGCAGCCCAGAAAACGCCCTCGTTGTTAAGAGACGTGCATGTGCGGAGCACTCATACCCCAAGAGGATCCCCTAACTCTGAGCTTCAGCCCTCAGTGACAACCTGCTGCTGACACTGATCTTTATTGTTTTCATTCATTCCTCTGTTCCCTAACGCTGGGATTTCTAACAAACACTGAAGACATTCAGCCTTCCCATGTTTCACCATGACTATTCTTTTGAGCCAACTTGATCATTCACTGTTATCATGACCAGACTATGCATGGTTTAGAAAACATAACTGTGTTATATTTAAGATGAACAAAGTGATTTCCAAACTGTGAAGTAAACAAAATCTACACTAGGAGGTGAAACGTTGCCTTGGGCAAGTCACAAAGGATTGGGCCGAAATCATGAAATCCCCTTACATTTCTGCTTGGGTTCAATGATTTCACAAACAACGTTCCAGATGTACAACAACATGAAGGAATGCATAATGCAATCAAATCAAACTTGAAGTTGCATTTAAGTGAATGTTTATACGGTAGTCATCATTTTTCCATTCGTCTGTCTGTCTTCATCTTTCTCAACAATGCACAATTGAACAGAGCACTCACACTGTCCTTAAAGGGCGGGGAAACCTACTGGCAACATCCACAGCTACTATCTACACTTGACCTCTGCTCTTGTGACCAACAAACGTAAGAGTTACTTGCCATAAAGATCAGGGGTATGGCAAGTAGGAAAAGGCTCTGAATCTGAAAATGTTTAGTTAACATAGTCTTTGCCTTTTCCTGAATTTTCTGAATACAAAAACATTTTATTTACATATTTATTTTCCTGTGTGTGTGTGTGTGTGTGTGTGTGTGTGTGTGTGTGTGTGTGTGTTTCAGATAGAGTCTCACTATGTAGTCCAGACTGGCCTTGAACTCATGATCCTCTTTCTCCTACTCCCCAAATGCTGGGATTACAAGTGTATGCTGCCACATCCTGCAGGAAAAGGCACTTGCAATCATGACCATTTTGAAATAATAGTTTTATTTAACATTAAGAACACTATAACGTTTATCATGGGCAGCAGTGCCAAGGTCTAAACTGAACCCAACCGTACATCAACGGCCAAGGACCCAGAAGCCCAGGGATGCACAAAGCATGTTTAGTCTACTGTGGAGGTCGCCGATGACGCATTGTTCAGCCCCTTCCGTGTCTTATCCCACAGAACAGAACTCCAAGTCTTCTGAGCCCTGGCTCCGCTCCTGTTTATTTTAACCAAGCCTTCTGAGTACTCATATGTCTTACTACTACTATGTCCCTAGTGCGCGTCCCCAAACTCAAAATTCAGACTTTCCTAGAATAACTTGTTCTCCAAGAAACGATTTTATCATTAATGTTCCAATTCTGCAAAATAATTTGTATTCCCATTTAGTCACTGATTCATGCTTACACTCTGAAACATTTAAAAAATCATTTCCTGATGGCATTACTGGCAATCATTATTTTTTCTCAGGAGCATTAATGCACAACATTTTCCCTCTAATGGAAAACATTTATTGTGCAGAGCTTGAGGTATCTTCAGAGCAAAGGAAAATTGGTCTCTGTCCCTAATTTCTCTCAATTCGATTTTCCATAGTGAGCCACAAAACAGACAGTGAGCTTCTGATGTAAAAAGCAATCTAGAGTTGATAGCTGAAACAAACAAATTCTAAATTATCACTGTGACTCTTTTTTTTATTCCTTATGTGTCAATACTGCACGAGAGAGAGAGAGAGAGAGAGAGAGAGAGAGAGAGAGAGAGAGAGAATGTATGTAGTATGTGCATGTTCAAATAAAGTAAATTGGTTGACAACTGTTCTCAACATTGTGACAGAGAACTGGACTTTGGCAGTATTTAATACACTTGAAACGGTTGACATTGGAGATGTACTCAGTGCCAAAAGCAACAAAAGCATGGAAGAAATCAGTACCATGTAGACGAAACTGTGCTCACAAAAGGCACGGCACAGCGTGGCACAACATGGCAATCTGCTGTCGGAACCTGAGTCTGCTCCTCCGTGTGTCTTTCTCCAAAGAAGGTGACCACCAATTAGTGGCCACAACCTTGACTTGGTCAAGTCCCACAAGGATTATTCCTCACCATACTCTTGGGAAGCATCTCAAAGTATGTATCTCTAGATAAAACACCTTTAGGTATTCATGATAAAAAGAAACCGGCGGTTGATGAAACCCCAGGTTACCTCAAGCACATGAACTGACAGGGTTCTTAGGACTGGAATGGGCTCACACCTGCCATGTGTCACACACAAATGCCTCAGAGGAACACTAGTACCAGGCATTTCCCAACTCAGGCAGCCTCTTCTCACAGTGTCCCCAACAGTATTTTCTTCCATGAAATAAATGCAGGCCAGGGGCACTAGAGAATTACAAATTCATAATAGACTATACAAGAAAACAAACGAGCAGGATGCCAGAACAAATCTAGGATGGAAGGGTGGAAGTAGGTAAAGTCTTCTAAAATCCAGAAGCCCAGAGCCATGGTGAAGCAAGGCCAAGCTCATTAGCAGCTGCTAAAACTGTGAAGAGAAAAGCTAGCGGGGAAACTCCAGAACGGCTAGCGAGATGATGCTGGCAGCTGGACCAGGGCTCAGTCTCCATCCGAATCAAGAGCTCAGAAGCAGACCCTCTGCGTCCCATGATGGGATGCGAAGGAAATGCACCGCCCCATCTATGGAGCTGCTCTCATGTCAGAGAGAAGCCTGCGTTCCGTCAAAAGCCTATGCCCGGCTATAGGAACTACAGCTGCAGAATTCATAAAATGGCACTGTGGGGATATAATCAGCAAGATCAGGAATGGGGAAGGTTTTTTTTTTTTCCCAGAAAAATTCAACCTGGCTTTTTCAACAAAGAAATTGAATGTTTAAAATGTGCATTAAAAGAGAGGCAAGAGGACTTTACAGTAAAATAGTCTTAAGGAATGTGCCAACTGCAGGCTATATATGAAATTATTTGGACTCTACTTTTACAAAACAGTCATTGAGGGCATGTATAAGACAATCATAGTCAATCACTTACTGACAGCTTGATTTTAGGTAACAATTGTTAATATTGTTTTAGGTGCAATAATGACATTATAAAGATGAAAAACAGAGTTCTTTCGGAAAACGATAATGAAATATTTTTCCAATGCAATGATAGGCTGTCCTGGATATGCTTAAGCTAACTCAACGTGAGAGAGAAAAGGGACTAGACCCAAGAGTGGCAGTGGGTTGGAAACAGTTAAAATTGGCTGTGGGTAGATGGAATTCGTCAAATGGCTTTTGTATATGTTTGAAAATTGCCATGACTACTTCAAAAAGTCAATAGCCTTTCATATGTTTGGATCATAATATTATAAGAGATTCTCTGTTGTTCCAACAATGTAGCTTCTATATGTCTGATATAAAAGGGACACTGTGGTGGTGAATTAGGAGCCTCGCCTGGATACAAGCATACTTCCATCACTTTTAGTGTGCCAGGGTGACAAGTCATTGGCAAGGTTATGTATGGGTTTCCATGTACTTTAGAAAGCTATACAAAATCACCCATAAAATGAATAAGGTTAATTTGCATTTATATTTCCCTATAAAAACTGATGCTGATTCCAAAATGGCCTTTGTTCTTGCCTAGAAATCCAATAACATCTCTTAGGTGAACTCTAATTCAGAAAGCATCTGATTTGATATCCTGGGTCTGTTCATCCTTAGCAATGAATTGGTAAGGTTCTTTTGGAGTCTGGATTTCCAATCTTTGCTCTTTCTGAGTTGAGTTCATTTGAAACTAACACACTTAAGACACAGGAAATAAAAGTAGTTCATCTAGTCTGACAATATCAAAGTAAATCTCTAGTTATATGAAGAACATGTCAATATATTGTCAGATGGGTGAATGTATTTTTGAGTATCTGGTTCAAAAATTCTATTTACCTTGATCAGACTCACCAGAAAAACATGAATTTGGAATTCTTATGATTTTATTGGGGAGAAGATTAATAAGATGCAGGGTAGGGGTCTGGAGAATGGGGAAGAGGGAAGATTAGGAGCCAAGCATGATGACATAGATATGAAAATGTCATAATGAAGCTCATTACCTTGTACGCATCCTTAAAAATGGAGAGGTAATGACTATTAGTCAGTAGCACTTGTGTGTGTGTGTGTGTGTGTGTGTTGAACTAGGGACAGAGATATAAAAACAGACACAAAAATAAAGCTGCATTTGCAACCCGGAAGTTACTGATCCTATATAGGAAAGAGCATGGTTTTGAAGACAGGTCCAAGAGTCCATGGTATTGATGTCAGGGGCTCTCAGAGCAAAGAGTTGATCATCTAAAAGCAAATTAGAGAGTATAAACTAGGAAAAACAACTTAAAAATGGAAACGGTTAGTCTGGTCATCTTAGCAGAATCACAGTGTAAGGAAAGGGAGGGCAGAGCCGCAGGTGGGGATCTGGCCCAGTGGCAGACCCTTGTCAATGTGCACAAGAAAGGTAGAATTACTCTGAAGGCCTTCTCCCATTAAGTCACTAATATGATTTGATCTCAGATAAGCATTGTGATGCCTAGTCAGAACCTCCATCCACTCATAGGTGAGTGGAACTTAGGTATCTGAAGTCACAGCAACACTCAACTTGCCCCCCACAACAACACATGGGATAATGTTCACTAACAGAGCACACACCCATTTATCTACTCAAATTACAGGTTGTCACACACATAAAATAGGCTGTAAATTATTAGCAATCCTAGACTATCAAGCTCTTCTATCCATGGGGAGAAAAAGTCAGAAAACAAGAAAAGGAGAGAATTGTTACTTTGAAGAACAATTAACTTATAATGACATACATCAAACTTCAGTAGGATCTCTGTTTTCCTACCACAACATTTGGGCTGCTTCTCAAAACAGATGCAGGGACAAAATGTTCTTAAACTGAAAATCTTCTCAGGTTTCTTACAAAACTAACCTTTTATATTTTTCATTATAAAATGATGGAGGAGGTTCGACTTTCTGTTTATTTTTTTTATGGGATTTCAAGGTGATATATGAATGTAAACAGCAGGCTTGTGGAAAACCACTGAATAACAAAATCAACATAAAATATTGAGTTCTTATCCATGCCAGACACAGTTCTACATTCTTTGCACATGTTTCTCAATCAGTTCAATTGTCATAATCCAAAATGGCAGTTCTCATGTGAACTTCCACTAAGGTAAACCCAGAGACCAATCTAACACAGAAGGCTGAAGAAAACATCCAAAAACCGTGATTGCCATCCTCGGGAGGAACACTGATTAGGCATTCCAAGTATAATGCTAGATTCTATTAAACAGTAACATTGAGGAGTATTTCTCAGAAATTAAAATAATAATAACTGAATTGAAAAACATTAATGGCGGCTAGGGAGATGGTTCAGTGAGTAATGTGTATGCTGCACAAACCTTCCAGCCTAAGTTCAGATCACGAGAACCCATGTGAAAGCCAGACACAGACGTATACATGTGCACAATCCTAGTGTTCTTAGGGACATATGGGAGGCAAAGACAGGCAAACCCTGAAAGCTTTCCGGCCAGGTAACCTGGTGTGCACAGCAGTGAAAACAAGAGAGATCCTGTGTTAAACAAGGTAAACAGTGGTGCTCAACCCCAGAAGTCGTCCTCTGGCCTCCTCACACATACTATGGCATGCATGTGGGCTTGCATGCACACATGCACACACCATATACACACATGCAAAAAATGTTTTTAAAAGTCATTGGAATAATAGGAGAGTTAAATATAAAGATATATGAAAAAATAGAAAAGGGAGCGAAAAAATAAAAAAGAGAATTGGAGAAATCCAACTTCCACTGAGAAGCATTTCCATGATGTAAGTAAAGAGAAACAGTATTTTTAAAAAAGAAGATGAAAAGAAAAAGACTATTTCCCAGAACAGAAGGAAATATGTCTCTGGGTGAAAAGGGTGCAATGAATAACTCATAAAAATTATTTCAGCAGATGATCTTACAGACAGGCATCATAAACTTTAGATGAGCGAGGACAGAAGATGGTTCTAACAGCCTCCAGAGTGAAGCAGGTCACAAAGGAAGAATCAGGACCCAGACAGGTCAAACTTCTCAGCAGGAATCAGAGAAAGCAGAAAAACAAATCTTTCAAAATTCAAGGAGTTGTGATCCTGGGTAAACTGTAAAAAACTAAATGTCACACTGGTAAAAATAAATGAAATAAAATATTTCAATATCTCAGAAAATTTATTTTCATTACATCTTTTCTTAGGAAATACATCCCCCCTTCAAACAGTACCCCCCACACCAGCCCACATGCACTCACATATGCACACACACTCACATTCACACACACATTCACACATACATGCACACACACACATACATGCACACACTCACATGCTCACAATCACATACACATGCACACACATATACACACATGCATACATACTCACATGCACACACAGACTCACACATACATGCACACATACACACATGCACACACACTCACATGCACACACACTTGCAACACTCACACCCACTCTCATATGTACACACACGTGCACATACACACAAGCCTGTGCATGCTCTTATATCAGAAAGAAGGAAGCTGGGGCCTCAGTCCACAGGTCTCCACACAGGAGCATAAGTTATGAAAGGCCAAGCACGGGCTAGACAGAGCACAAGTCCATACTGGGGAGGAAGGACAAAGGAGCCAACTAGCAGAATTTCAGACAGACAGACAGACAGACAGAAAAGGAAGAAGGGAAGGAGGGAGGGAAGAAGAGAAAGGTCTCTTTCTGATCTTTAAAGTGTCCACATATAACTATAAAAAGATTTTCTTTGAAAACTGATTCTCTGAGCACAAAAATAGAGTGAGCCAACTTAAAAAAACTCCAAGAGTAGATCTTTTAGAACCTAGGAATTAAAAAGCAACAACACCGCCAGGCAGTGGTGATAACACAACTTTAGTCCCAGCACTCAGGAGGCAGAGGCGGATCTCTGTGAGTTCGAGGCCAGCCTGGTCTACAGAGCGAGATCAGGACAGCCACCAAAACTTCACAGAGAAATCCTGTCTTAGAGAAAAGAAAGAAGGAAGGACAGAGATAGAGAATGAGAAAAAAAGAAAACAAGAAACAAAACAAACAAACAAAAAGCAACACTACCATGAACAAAAGAATTCACAGAAGGTGGAGCCGGAAAAGCTACTGACTGTACAATGGTACTGTCTCTCACTTGTGACCAGACAGATGGGTGGAAGGAACGAGTCGCCATTGTTATACGTATTATGCCAGCAGAACCACAGCATCCTAATGATGCTAAGTCCTGCGGAGGACCAGAAGCACCACGAGTCCCAGACACAGGATGGCAATGGTCTACTGCACACCAAATGGAGAAAGCAAACAGTCCAGCAAAAGCTGAGGACCCCCTCCCACTCATGTGCATCATACTCTAAATAGACTCTCATTCACGTGCACAAGGAGTCAGACTAATGTCTAATGGTCATAATGAAAAAGCTGTTACTTTTTCATTACATAATGAAACATGTTACTTCCTTGTTAATAAGGAAATGAAGGCACTGGCCTTGTTCATCAGTGGGAAGAGCATGTATCCCACTCATGTATAAAGGCACACATTGAAGAGAAAAAGCAAACCTGGACATAAATGGTCACACAAGCAGGACCTACGCAGTGTAAAGAATCCTAACTATGGGAAACAATACTTCAACATTTACTTACAAACATAAAAACAAAATACATGCTTGACGTATGGGATATGGACGCAGATCCACGTCTAAGGAAAAGAGTAGAAACATCTCATAGAAATGATATCCACCAAAGTTAGGGTATTGGTTAGCTCTGAAGAAGACACTGACAGTGACCGCCGGGCACCCAGCCTTAGCAGTAAGTCGCCATTCCAGAAAAGAGACAGCCATCCGAAGCCCATGTGGCCAAGAGGTGTTAGCTGCTCATTGTGTGACCAGTCACTTCCTCTGCGTTTGCAATGTCTATGATTAAACCTCCTTTATTAATGAATCCATCAAACCCCACAGTAAAGAGCCGCTGTTGCAAGGTGAGGCTTATTTTTAATAACGGGAAATGCGCCAATGATATTTACGAAACCCCTGGAAATTTAAACATACAGCTGCCACATGTTGAGATGGAATTCTTGTCATTTTTTTCCCCATAGGTGTGGTGATGATTTTAAAAACATTTACTTCAAATATTTGTTTAGGGAAAGATTATGTACCTGAATACCTGAAAATATAAAGTCCCATGATGCCATTTTTTATTGTTCAAACTATAGGAAGCAGTACTATAATTGAGATTAAATTTTGTAAACTGGTATTTATATTTGACTTTCAGAAGTTACTCTGAAGTATTAAAGTGTGTTTGAAAGACACTATCTATGCTAAACTTATTAATCCATTCTTAAAGCATTCATTATAAATTGAAGATAACTCTGTGTTACATTTTATCTGCAACAATCATATGTGCAAATACTCATCATTTAAAACAGGGCCTTATTTAGTAGAGATATTTGTTGAAATGTTCAGGGCTTAATATGCACTTATGGAAAATTTACAATTTATTTTAAATACAGAGTTTAGGGAGGTGGGAATCTGGATGAAATGTGATTAGCATTGGTTTGTGAAGGTGAGTGATGGTATATGAGTACTTATTACACTCCTCTGTTAATTTTCTGTTTGTTTGCAACTGTCCATGACATATCCAGGTAGACAAGGAGTGTGTTCATTTTAAGATAAAACAAAACAACTGAATCCTGGAGTGCCTGGGAAGAGGGAAGGATAACTCAAGAAATGCCAGAAAAGTAACACATGGCTAGCTACAGGCAGTACCATCACGACGTCACTGGATCTTTCCATGGCTCCAGAGACCACGAGTTTCTAAGCACCACCACAACAGAGCAGGCTTTCTGGAAGCTGCCAGCAGCCTGACGCTACCCACGCTGAAAGAGTTATGCCTCTCGTTTTGCTGAGAGAAGAAGCATCATTTCCCCGGCAGCTGGATAAGGCAGGAAATCGACCCAGGAATTTTAATGCTGCACTTACCGCTTACTGGTTCAATAGAGGGGAATGAGCTGTGGCGGCGTCTCCAGCATACCAGACTCGGGGTTTTGCTTTCATCCCAAGGAGGCAAGCCATTTAATCAAACACACCCAAGCTAATTAGTTCTACCTGTTCTTCATAATTATGTTATTACCCCATTTTTAAAAGTGGAATACAGTTCTTTGTTTTCAATGCCTATGAATGAGGAGGGTTGGTTTGTTTTGCTTTGTGTTTTTTTTTTCTCCCCCTTGATTAACTACAAAATGATGAATGTTGAAGAATTTGCAGGCCCATTCTTTTTTGAAAAATTGGCATTTTTTTTTTTTTGGTTCAACGTAGTTTTGTTTTGTTTTCTAGTTTTTAATGAGAAACATTAACTTAGTGATTCTCATTTGTTTGAAATGACATTTGCTAAGAAGCCAAATCCTGAAATATCATTTCTAAGTACAGCCTTGAGTTTCTGTCACTCCAAAAGATTATAATTTAAAATGCACAATGTAATGTACAAAAAATGTGCATGGTTTGACCAAGAACTCACACCTTGTCTCTCTCTAAACCTGTTATCATAGTGAAGATCACTACATTTTCAAACATTAAAATTAAAATACTTCAGGAATTTGCATAATTGCAAAAATAGGAAGTTCATAGGAAAAAGGAAAATTAAGATTTTTTTAAAACTATTGAATCAGTAATCAAAAACAAGGCAGCCATTGTTGTGGGACACACCTGTAATCTTAACACTTGGGGGACAGAAGCAGAACCACCATAAGTTAAAGAATAGACTGTTCACATAGTGAGGAGAGACAGAGACAGAGAGAAGAGGGGAGAAGACAGGAGATGAGACGAGATGAGATGAAGGCAGGGGAGGAGAGGAGAGGGGAGGGGAAGGGAAAGAAAAGGGGTGGGGTGGAGAGGAGAGGGAGAGAGAGACAGAGACAGAGAGACAGAGAGAGAGAGAGGGAATATATGACTATCTCTTTGGAACCATCGCTCTAAAACAGAACTGACTGAAGACGATCTTGTAAACAAGCACAAATGAAAACACAGAGCTATCTGCTGTTATGTTTGTATTTCCTGACCCGTGACCCGAGACCAGAGCTGAAAGCCAGCTGCCGTCCTTTGCTTATCCAGGTGCCACAGATTCAAGGTTGTATTGTAACCTCCTCTTCTGACACAGATGTTTCTTTTAAAAACCACTCTTCTCGAGAAACAACATGCGTCTGGCCGTATAATTTAACTCCTTCCTAGGAAAAGCCCTGAGAGTGAGGGTGTTGCTCAGTAGCCTCAGGTCCCCCCTCAATGGCTGTAGTCCCAGCTGCTCGGCTGCTGACAGTGGCCTGTCACCTTGTAGAATAGCAAGACAGAAACACAGGTAAGTTGAATGGTTGAGGGATATATGATCACACAGTGTGAAGATGTGTCTCTGTTCTTCCTTGTCTGCCTAAGGCACCTTCTGATTGGTTTAATAAAGAGCCGAGTGGCCAATAGCTAGGCAGGAGAGGATAGGCGGGACTTCCAGGGAGAGAGGGGAACTCAGGGGAAGACTCTGAGAGGCAAAGGAATTCGCCAGGCAGATGTGGAGGAAGTTTAATGTACAGTATGGAAGAGAGGTAAAGAGCCACGTGGCAGAATGTAGATGAATATAAATGGGTTTATTTAAGTTTTAAGAACTAGTTGGGAACATGCCTAAGCTAAGGTCAAGCTTTCATCATTAATAAAAAGTCTCCGTGTCATTATTTGGGAGCTGGCGGTCCAAAGAAAGTCCAACTCCATTCAATAGATGGGGGCATCCTGCTGCTGGTTAGTGAATACTACTGTCTGCTGCACAGCATCCAACACTTTCTACAAAGGAATAGTTTCCAGGTGTGGTGGCAAAGATGGGTTTGGGGGGAAGAGAAGACATCTGAACTGAACCTCAAAAGTTCACCAAGATGTCAAGAGCCACATGGAAGGTCATTCCGATCATGTGGCTTTAGCCATCACAGGGGAGGAAATGCTAGATGTCATGAGGGAAGGCAGGCTTTGTAGAGCTTAGTGACTTCTGGTGATCAGGTCCCCTTTATGGTTCCACTTTAACCTGTGTTCCTGGCTTCCTTTCCCACACCCACCCTGACACAAGAGGCTCACTCCAGAGCAGGGTGAGGAAGGAGCACTGTTTTCCCAGTCTTTGCCTGACCTAGTGAACCTGCATTAGTCAGAGAAATCCGGGCCCCACTTAATGGACAAAGTATTTGTTTTGGGTCAGAAGGTAATTTAGAATGAAGATTGACTTGAGCATCCCATTCACTTACCTTTCTATAAACTCTGAGTTCCTACTCTGTGCCTTTTCCTGGACTGGGCACTATGAACTGAGGCAAACCGACCTGCTCTCAGTACCCTGGAAACTTAACAATGATGGGTACCTTCAAAAGCACTCCACGGGTTTAAGTTAAGCAGGTATCTACCCCAGTAGTAATTCTACCCCTCGGCATTCATTTGAGAGATGTAAAAACAATTCACAAAGTACCTAAAAACCAGAGGCAGGCCAGATGTAACCATCAACAGCTTCGTCTGTAAAACAAAGGAACCTGTCCCAGGCCCATGCGGCAACATGAAAACATCTCAAAAACAACACGAAGGGTGAAAACAAGCCAGACACAGAGAGGGACAGGCTGACTGATCCCATCACATTCTAGAAAAGCAAAATTAGCCTGTGGTGGCAGGAAGCAAAGCTGTAGTCACCGCTGGGCTGAGGCCTGATCGAAAAAGAGCCTAAGTGGGTTGATAGAAATGTTTTGTACCTTGACTGTCTTTCTATAATACTGTTTGAACAGTCGATTGGATGGCTAAGAATTTTACTAAATGTAAATTATACCTTGACATACTGATAAGCTGTCTAAAGCACCACAGTGTCTAGAAGGAACACAAGGGAACTCTGTGGAAGTGAATCGAAGTTTCTGCTTATTTCCACAGAGCCACACGAGAGAGGCTCCTGACCCCAGCTGAGGGTATCTGGACAGAACCATGGGAGAAAATGGCCCCGGGTATTTCTGGAAGAGGAGGAGGGGTGACGAGGTTGAAGTATAAGGCAGAGGGGACCTCATGGCAGAGGGAATGGATAACTCATAGGTACATCAGAAACGAACCAAAATACCATGACTGGACCATTGGGTAAAGAAGGTTGAAGGTTTGTGAGCCTGGGTGACGAGAGGCCGGATTCTGCCTTTAGGGCAAACATAGCTTCCTGTGCTTTCTCAGATGTGACCAACACACACAGAGGGCTTGAAGAAGTCCATAAGGCTGACCCAGACAAACCCTAAGAGGATAGGACACCAACCCCTGACGCATCCCCAGAATGGCCTGGCATGGGGTGTCGTAAATAAAGCGCCATCCGAAGCTCACTAGGCTTGGTATGGGTTTCAAAACACACCCCCTGTGGCAAATGATGCTGAGATGTGTCATTTGGATTTCAACTGTTCCCAAGGGAAGGGGGGTGCTGTGTCTGAAGGGTGTGCCACATGCAGGGAGTTGATTTCAACATCCAGTGACATCAGTATTTTCCAAAGGACGTCTCAAAAAAAAAAAAGAAGGTGCAGTGGTTATGGGCTTGGGAAGTGGCACTTTGGAGTTGTCACAGAGCATGTGAACACAGCAGAAGCATACAAAACCTTCCTGTCATCCCCTCAACGTTTCCCAATATTGTCATGGGAACTTAAAAAAAAATTCACGTAATACCTAATAACAGCCAGCCAGTCAGGTTGTGGAACATTATGAAAGGTGTAATGGCTTCACCCCAGTGGGACATAAGTGGCATTTCCCACCACCAGAGAGCATTGTGGGAGCGGGCCAGTGGCTCCAGTGGTGAGGTGGGCCTCCTCAGAACTCAGACCACTCTCACCACAAGAAGTAACAGCACCAGAGACGTTTATTGAATGCTACTAAATCCGAAGACTTTTTCATGCATTGCCTTATGGACTCCTTATACCACCCACAGAGAAGATGGTATCAGGAGCGTGAGAAATCTGAGACACACCAAATAATTTCAAACACTCGTTTAAAATTTCAGAGATAAGTGACTGAGTTGGAACCTGAACCCAGGCACGAGTCCCAGGGCCTGTGACGTAATCACTGTGACAATCTGCCACCTCCACTGCCCAATACAAGTCAAGTGCGCTCTCCCCCACACGTTCACTGGCTCACCCTTGCAAACCAGGGAGGCACCAAGAAATGCATCAACGTTTCACTACACAGAAAAGGGGCATCGGCTGATGCCTGCTCCAACCTGACCACAGACATGGGGCAGCACCCTCCACCCCTTGCTCATCTCTGGATGGCAGAGAAAAATCACACCCTTGCTCCCCTCCCGGGAACATGGCAAGTCTGATTAACGTTCTTCAACATTCTAGCCCCAAATGCACAGACTCCTTAGTTAAGTTTCAACTACTGCTTTTTTTTCCAGGCTAGTGTTGATGAAGCCATTTAATCAAAGCCTCTGTAAGACACTTGTGAAATTTTCCTGAACCATATCCATCACCAGGTTAACCAACAATCTCACTGAAAAAAACTGAAAATAACCATCCCAGAAGCAGTCTGTCTGTCTAATAGGATAGGAATTTTATGGCAAGCACACCTTGATTTCTGAAAACAAGAATCTCGCCGTGGCCACACCCTATCAGTAGGGTAATGATCCCATCCTATCAAGAGGGTAATGAGATGGTTACTGGGTCTTTTAAGCTGTAGGGAGAGACTGAATCTGGCAGATCCATCTATCGTATCTCCTTATCCAAATGTCTACATCTGTCATCTGACACATATGAAGAGGAAATATTTTAATTTACTGGCAGGAACATTTGAAATAGATAATCCTTCTATATTTTACCAAGAATCATAGAAACCACCACAGTGCAATAACTTCTACTTAAAACTTGCTATTTAATTGTTGTTATTATTATTGGATATGTGCGCACACCTGATATCAAGGGGAAAGATACATACCACAGCACATGTGTGGAGGTCTGAGGACATTTGTAAAGTTTTTTTCTCTCTTCCCATCTTCATGTGTGATCCCTGGATCAAGCTCAGATCACCAGGCTTGCAAAAACAAGTGCTTTTAACCACTGAGCCATCTTGTCCACCCAAAGTGATGACTTTGAATGTGCATTTTCCCAGTAGTGTTTGTCCCAGCTCAGACAACAGACATTTTGGGCTTTTCCTCCTTGTCCATTAAAGTAACCGACTCAAAGCTAGCTCAGAACAGAGGAGCTGCCAGAAATTAAATCTGAGTTTACCTCAGACTGAGCATCGGGTATGTTTAAAAACAGGCTGTAGAGATGGGTCAACAATTAACATTGTTCACTGCTCTTTCAGAGGACTGGAGTTTAGTTCCTAGCAGCCACACTAGGTGGCTCTGTGGGCACTGCACTCATAACACACACACACACACACACACACACACACACACACACACACACACACAGAGTCTTAGGGTTACTATTGCTGTGATGAAACACTATGACCATAAGCAACTTGGGGAGGACAGGGTTTATTTTGCTTACACGTCCACATCACAGTCCATTATCAAAGGAAATCAGGATAGAAACCACACTCAGGAGCTGACACAGACCACGGAGGGGTGCTACCGAATGCCTTGCTCCTCATGTCTTGTTTAGCCTGCTTACTCATAGCACCAAGGACCACCAACCCAGCGATGGCCCCACCCACCATAGGCTGGGCCCTCCCACTTTAATCAGTAATCAAGAAAAGTACACTCCAGGCTTGCTCACAGACCAGTCTTTTGGAAGCATTTTCTCACTTATGAGTTCCCTCTTCCCAGTGACTCTAGAACGTGTCAGGTCGATATAAAAAAAAAAAAACCCACATTTATCTATACACATAAGCAAATAATAAAATAAATCTTTAAAACCAAATATACAAACATAATCGTGTAGGTAGCAAGTGGCGTACCCTACAAAAATGGCTAAACAACCCTTTGTAGGATGACCGCACTCTCATGGTGGCCATGGTTCCAGGCCACAGACCTCAGGGGACATCAGTAGGCAAGTCCACTTTCTCACACTGGAGCCTATGCAAAATGTGACTCCGGTACTACATGCTTACTAACGGACCATCACATTTTGGATAAAATGATCACCATACTTTTTTCCCTCTCCTCTGGTCTACAAGTTGATGACAGGTATTTTGCATATGTAAAAGGAAAACTGTATGTATTTTAGGATTCCAGTTGAACAGAAGCAGCAAGACACCAAAAATAGAGGATGGGCTCCATTTGTAATGATCCTGCCAACCTGGACAAGCTATCACACTTTTTTTGGTAAGAATAAATCCATTCCAAGGCAGACCTGCAATCCATTCATTGGAAGTGAACCAGCTTTGAAAACCTTTAGCTTCTATAAAGGGGGTTCAGTTCTAATCAGATGGAATAGATGCCAGGCATGCATATATTCTTGTTGCAAGAATATTCTCGAGACAGAACCAGAAGAACCTTTATAAAGACATGGTGTATGTACGCCTTAGGGTTTAGGCTCATGGAATTTTAATATTAAATAGATTCATATTTACTATGCTAAAATTAGGAGGAGAAATCCATCAGCGCTAAGCAGCTAACTATAAGCATTCATCTGAAGTGACAAGGAGACAGGCTTAAGATTCCGAACACAGATCCCAGAAGCGCCTGGCAAAGCGACGTATTGTGAAAGCTCCATGACTTCTAGCATCACACTACCCCACATCCTGCCATCTGCAAATGTCATGGATTCCCAGGGTGGAAGCAACATCCCTTCTGAGTCATTCCTATAAGAAACCCTAAAATACGGTCTCTTGCAGTTGAGCAAGATGGCCCTGAATTCAGAGAAAACACAAAGGCACGCTCTCCTTCCAGTTATCCAGAAGAGAGAAGATTGCCTACACTCTACATGAATACCAGTGCACAAGAGGTGGATTCCCATAGCAAGAACTTAGTCCAATCATCTCAGAGACGCTGGGACTTCAAAACTCAGAATCCACCAGAAAGCATCCAGGCTTCCTAGGACATATTAGAAAACAGCATAAAAGTGCCTCCTCATTTGGGGTTTTGCATGAAGAGCCTTAAGCACGCAATTCCTGTTGTTTGTTTCTGGTAGATTTATGAGACTCATAGAGGGCAATGCCCTCCCTGCAGCATTACACCATTCCGTGTGATTAATTGATGGCAAATCGCTGCACAGGGTGCCAAGATCACTGGGAGGAAGCAAGTCATTAGAGAAAATTAAAACTCTGCCAGGGCTTTGCTTGTAAAAGTGTTTCTTCCAAAAGCCTTAGAGCACCACGTTAGGGAAAGAAAATGAGCCACTGTCACCAGGGAAGCAGAGCCTCAGGGACACCATTGCATGACCCCCCCTCCCCCCGGGGTCTATACTCAACACACGCTTCCAGCTTGCTATGTTTTAGGAAGGAAATGTAGACAAAGAGCTATGGCAGAAAAGGTATTTCTATGGGGGGCGGGCGCTAAGGAGATGGATGAGTAGGTAACGTGCTGGTCACTCAAGTATGAGGACCTGAATTTAAGTCCCCATGACCCATGTAAAAGCCAGGTGTAGTGGTACGTACTGTGATCCCAGGGCTGCGGGTCTTGAGGGGGGACAGGAGAAGGCCCAGAGCTTACTGGCGAGTCAATCGAGCTGAAATAGTGAGCCTCGGTCTCATGAAGACACATTTACAAATACAGTGGAGAGTAACAGAAGAAGACGTCTGACTCCAACCTCTGGCCTCTGCACATGTGCATGCATGCATACATGCGTGTACACCGTATACACACAGGCTTGCACACCACATGAATACACATGTACACATACACCAAAAAAAAATGGGAAAAAAGAATACTTAGAATTTGAACAGCCTTACTATGTTATTGTGCAAAGAAAGGCTCACTCTTCTATCTTACCTACTGTGAAACGTTGGGCGCCTACAATTTTCTCTAGGTAAATCTTCCAACCGAACATTAACGTATCAAACTAAATTGAATTAATAACATTATATACAAAAAAGAATGGATATCTGACCCATTAGCCAAGGAGACTCCTTAGTGATTTATTATGGCAAATTAACATCTTCACAGGCTGATTTACTGTCTGGCCCAGGGACTGATCAGAATCATTTCTCCCCTTCTTAGCCAGCTGTGTCTAAAAAGTGGAGGGGTACGAACGTGAAATGTGTTTCAGTCTGGCAAAGCGAGGAGATATACTTCTAAAGACAACAGCATACTCGCTGCAGACGGCTATAATAAATACGGGATATTTCAGGCAGTATTTTAAGGCTGACAAGTGGAAGGTCGTGCCAGGGAAGTTAATTCACACTCTGGGAGTGTACTTAGCCAAACAAACCCTAATTGTTGTGCCCGGGGAGAGACACTGGACTGTTAAATAGGATTTAGCTGAAAAAAACGAGCTTAAGAAAGTGTTTCACTGATGCTCAGCTAGCCACCCATGCTTAATATATTGGTGTTCAAGATATTTTATGTAAAAAATTTTTAAAAAAGGCCCCAGTGACCAGATAAGCTGACAAACTGTCTCTGATGGAAATAATTACATGGTGAGTTGTTTATGTGTCTCCTTCCCAAATGACAGCAATGGATGGAGTCCATGAGACTCAGCTAACTTCAAGTACTTTATGGAAAACACATTTTAACTTATTTCCATTTGCTACATAAGGCCATGTAGCAGTTACACGTACAATGTCCTAAATGAAAAAAAAAATTCACTAATATAAGGATATGTTCTCTAGTATTGTGTGGCAATTCTCACACCAAACTGATACACAGTAGTGTAGTTAGTTATTTAAAAAAATAAAGTGAAACCATAAATTCAGGAACATATAGTTTAATGTAGTTGCCTTATTTGAAAGGGGGAGGAGGAAAGATGATGGGGGAGAACGAGGAGGAGGAAGAAGAGGAAGAGGCTGATGAGGAGGAGTGGTGAGTTCGGACTTCGATTCATCTCCTATCTATCAGACACCCATTACCCACTAGATACGGGCTGTGGTACCTGTGAAGGAAAAACTGATGAAGGAGTTTTATGCAGCTATTACAAAAATCATTGCGCATGCAATCAATTCAAATTATAAGTGTGAACAGGAGCTGCTTCCTGGTGAATGTGGAGTTCGATTTTTGTCCATTTTCCCAGGACTAACAGGGATCAGCTGTCTCAAGCGAGTCAGTCTCCAGGAGACAACCGTCAGAATTTTGAAACTATAAAGGTGAGATGTAGTTTATATCCATCTCCTTCAGATCCTGTGTCTGGCATTTTCTTTCCCATTTAGGAAACTAACATCTGACTGGAAGTTTGTTCTGGGGATGTATTTATGGGATGTACCCATTGAGGCTTGGGTAATCTACAGGTAGAGTGGCCTTCTGTTGAAAACTGAATGTTCATTCTAATTGTCAGGGTGTCCTACATCTCCCTGCTCACACTAGGGTCTAGAAATGTGGCTGGTTAATGGCATTTTTCTACTCTAAACAAACAAAAAGGAACAAATTGTTGTATTTGGGGGCTTCCTATGGAAGACAATTCTGATGATACACTACTTAGGACATGAAGTTGGGTGTGGGTGAGGAATTGAGGGTAAATACGACTAAAATGCATTACATGAAATTCTGAAATCATCAGTAAGAATATATTTTGTTTGTTTGGTTGGTTGGTTTTTTTTGTTTGTTTTTTTTTGTTTTTTTTTTTTTTTGTTTTGTTTTTCGAGACAGGGTTTCTCTGTGTAGCTTTGCGCCTTTCCTGGAACTCACTTGGTAGTCCAGGCTGGCCTTGAACTCACAGAGATCCGCCTGGCTCTGCCTCCCGAGTGCTGGGATTAAAGGCGTGCGCCACCACCGCCCGGCCAAGTAAGAATATTTTTAAAATACTTCTTATGAGACTGACATGGACAGTTGTCTCTTTAACATGTTTACAACTTGAGGGTTTTTTTAAAACCAATTTTTAATATTTCCTTCATCATATTTGAAGCTGTTGGTCTTCCAATGCCTGTTGGGAGACAGATTCATGTTATTCGCAGGCTACCTCTGAATCACAATTCGAACAGATCATTTCCAGAATGTAGGAGCAGTGCTAAGGTGCTTTAGATCTCCAGACACGCTAAGATCTCGGAGCACTTCCTACGCTTTTGTATACATGGGGAAAGTAAGACTTTGAGATCATGCAGCAGAAGGATCCCAACTCTAACAGCAGGCACTAGAGTCACGGTTTGAACTCAAGTCTTCCAACTACAAGCTCCAGGTCAGGGGCGCAATGACACACTGGGTCGGGCTGATCACCCCAAAAACACCCAAAGAAACTGTTAGAGATACAGGCTAGTGATTTCTTTCCAATCCTGATTCAAATCACATTTCTTGGTGGAGAAATCTGTATTGATCACAGGCAGCAAGAAACTCTGACACAAGGGTATGAACCACGTGGAAATGCCAGTTATGATAACTGTCCTTCTGGCAACACATGCCATCCAAATACCTTCCTTCTAGTAGGCTCACAGTGAGGTCATGGTCCAGTCAGCACCATACAGGATTAGGGAAATGGCAGTTTAGGGGTGGAGAGTCTCTCCAAGTTTTAACCCATAAACCTTGGACTCTATCATATACATTAACTATAGATATATGAATTCATCTTTTCACCGAAAATGAAAGACAAAGCTGCCTTATTTGAGAAGCAGAGAGAGTGAACATGATCTCACAAGACAGCAAATGAGATCATGAATTCAAATGTAATTTGAATAGCACAAAGTGCCACATAATATTACATTGTTAATTCATCCAGGTGAACTGGCTGACCCAAAGGTGAGTTAATTTGGATAAACATTCTAAAGCTAACGGGGTTTAATCTTCCTCATCCTTCAACTCAAGCAGAAGGTGGGGGGAAGTTTGGAAATCGATCTCTGGAGTAGGTAAAGTGTACCTCCCTGTTGGGGGTGGTTCATGGAGGTATGTACAAACATGAGTGCAGGTACCCACGAAGTCCAGAGGAAGGCACGGATGCCCTGGAGCTGGAGTCCCAGGAGGTTGTGAACTGCCAGACACAGTGCTGGGAACTGAACTGTGGTCCTATCCAAGAGCAATACATGCCCCCAACCACTGCACCATCTCTCCAGCCCTGGAGCTACCTGTCTAATCAATGGCTTTATAGTGGAACACAGCTATTCTTTACATACTATCTATGGCTACACTCCAGCTACAAAGGCTGGGTTGGTTATTTGCAATGAAGATCTAATGGTTCAAATTAATGGCATGGTGCGAGTATTTACTGTCTGACTCTTTAAGAAAGTCTTGCTACCTCCTAACCAGGTGGCCGTATTTTTCTTAGGCAAAGTTAAAATAATTCTCAGTTGAACCCACCGCATTTTAACCCATTCTAACAACAGAACCTTGGTGGTTGGGGTGAGAGAGGAGACAGTGCCCAGATTCTATTACCTGGGGTGTGTAATGCTTCCTTATTTGGGGCTGGATCACTGCCCTACAAGTCACTGTGATCAATGGAAGTGCACTTTATCTTTCAGGAATATTTAATACATAAATGGTTATGGACAACTTTCCTTCCAAATCCAACTGCTAATCACTTTGACCATTCTAGAAATGTCAGAATGTGGCCCAGAGGCCACACATATATACACATGCCTGTGTTTTTGTTTTCATTTTGCTTTCCTTTTAAAGCTAAGGCTGACCCAAGAGCGAGCCTCACCTCTTCCCTTACCGGACTCTCCCCTGAGCAGCGTGGCCAACCCAAGCTGAAACCTGGGGGATGCGAGAGGCTGGCTTCCTGCCTCCAGTCCACCCACCTACTGGTTGTGCTCTCCTGCTGTGAACTGGGCTCCATGTGTTAAGGCTGGATGGCCCAGGCCCAGTTGGCTCCGGCAGCAAACCTGCCCCCGGAGAATATGCAATCAGGAAGTTGGCATAAGCGTTTGCAGCTCACCAGGCCCTACCAGCAAATGTCATGTTTCCTTTTCCTGGTACAAAATCTGCAAAGGCTAGAGTCAATCATCTACGAAACGGAGCCTTTGAGACCCGCTCTTTACGTTTCCGTTATGAAGTGGGTTTCTAAAAACAAGCAATAGCGTGGCTTCCTCAGCACTGCCTACAGCGACACGTTTCAGAACTGTCTGCCGCGTTTCTGAATTTTGACTTCTTCAGACTCCTATAGATCTGTCTGGACAATAATTTGATGGCATAATGAATGTTTTAAATCCTCCGTTGCTGTTTCATTTAAACAATGCACACCCCAGACAGCTAATATCCACCAATCACAGAGAAAGCTCCAATTCCTAAAGCCATTTAAGGAAGGTCTAGGCTGGCAAGCATAGCTTAAATTTCTAATGTAGGCTGAGTAGGAAAGGAACTTACAGACTCAGTATTTCCAACCTTAATCTAAGTAGACAGGAAATAAGCCCACAGAGTCAAGATTTGCTGCCCTGCGCCCTATGTATTGACACCAGCTTGATAACACAAAGGCCTACGTCTATAAAGATAGATGATATTTATCAGAATTTAATGTCATTTTCTTAAAGTGCATTCCACTGCCCTAACCAAGTAAAATAAACCCAACAAAGCAGGTAAATTATAGTTCAACTTCAATAGGTTAAAATCAAAAGCAAAGCTTCCATGACAACTAAAACTATGGTAGGAAGTAAAATCATCATTTCGTTCCCTGGTAAGGGCTTAATTACACTCTCTAAAAGTTTATGCATAACCCCTGGTACCTTGATGTATTTGGAGATATGGCCATTAAAGAGGTGTGTTAAAAGTGGTCTGATGTACTACATAACCGATGTCTTTGTAAGGAGAGTTGGCTAGAGCTTGGACAGGAACAGAGGGGACATCATGTCAGTACACATGGAGAAGACGACCAATGAGGAAGAGAGATGGCCACCGAAGCCAAGCTCTCCGGCACGCTGATGCTGGACTCCAGTCTCCAGAGCTCTGAGGGAGTCAGTTTCTGCTGTTGAAGCCACCAAGTCTGAGGTACTTGGCTTGGCAGCCCTTGAAAACTTAAACAACCCTGACTTCAAATGCCCCTTTGTCAACCGGAGTTGAGGGAGCCTAAGGCAAATTTCAGTTTTATGGGAAATAGCCTGAAGGTCTCTGGCACAGTCTCTTTCCATTCAGACTACACAAATAAGGTGCCAATTTCTGAATTCTAGAATAGTTTTTAAACATTGGCAATTACCAGATTCTCAACTGTTTGAAGACTGTTACTGAGAACTATAGCAAAGTTTTTCATTTCCAAACAGTTATGCTTAAAACGTCTGTCATTGAAAAGCCTGACACACCTATCTATATTTGTTCAAAAGAAAAAGAAATAACACCACATGACCGAGATTAGATATTCTGAATATAGTACCCCAAAGTTTGAAAATGTTTTGCTGGGCATCAAGTTCTAATATGTAATGAAAGAAAAATTCCTTTGGAACCCAAACAATGAAGTTACTCTTACAGTTCAGGCAGCAGAGGGCCTGCCTAGCATGAATGAAGTCCTGCGCTCAATCCTCCACACCATAAACTAAACACGTGGTGGCACATGCCTCTAAGCCCAGCACTTGGGAGGTAGAGGCAGGACGATGGGAAGTTCAAGGTCATCTTTGGCTATATAGGGAGTTTGATGTTAGCCTGGGCTTTAAACCTCTTATAAATAACAAAAGTTACTTTTGTTCAATATTTATAAAATTATCATAAAAAATATGGGCCAGTGAGGTGTCTCAGTGAATAAAAAGGCTCGCCATACAGCCTTGATGACTTGACTTTGATTCTTGAAACCCATGTTAAAAAAAAAAAAAAAAAACCACGGCCGTAGTGGCGCACGCCTTTAATCCCAGCACTCAGGAAGCAGAGGCAGGCAGATCTCTGTGAGTTCGAGGCCAGCCTGGGCTACAAAGCGAGTTCCAGGACCAGCCAGGATTGTTACATAGAGAAACCCTATCTCTAAAAACCAAAACCCAAACAAAAACAAAACTGGTTGTGGTGGTTTGAATGTGAAATGTGAAATCCAGCACTCTTAAAAGCAGGGTGGGAGGCAGAGAGGGGAAAACTGTCCAGAAATTCATGGACCAGCTAGCCTGCAGTACACAGCATGGCAGTAACAAGAAGAAAGAGCCTGCCTCAACAAGGCGGAAGGAGAGAAGTGACACTCAAAAGTTGTTCCCTCACCTTCACACATGTGTATGGCATCCACAAAAACCTGTGCATGCATACACACACACACACACACACACACACACACACACACCCCATACACATATGCACAATAATAATTTTAATTGACCCACGCTACATTTTATTTTACATATAACAAAAGAATACCTCTTTAATGTCATCAAAGAGAACATTTTAGGTAATCTGAAAGTAGAGGACTGAGGTATTTTTAAAAATATAAATAAAAGGAAAGACTAAGCAGATATCAGACTTCCATACCATAAAATGTTTTCTTCACTGATTGATGAAAAAGCAAATAATAGACACTAACTAGACGCGTTCAATACATAGTTCTAGAATTCTAAAAGCTGAGAGGGAAGAAATCACAGTAATAAAATAAAATGACTTTTTTTGGAGGGCGGGACGTTAAGAGTAATGCAGTTGAGCATCTCACAGGGCCAATTATGCAGCAATTGTCCCACAGAAACTTCACTGTTTAAAGAAATTCAGACCTTTTGTGGTCTTGGCTAGAATCCCCTCAGAAGAGGGCAAGACTAAAAAGTCCTTAAACCAGCCATCTCTCCCACTATACATAAAATCAAATGCCAATTTGGATTTAATATTCAAATATCCAAGAATTTTGTTCATGAAACAGCTTCCAAAACTAGAAAGCAAACTGCTTTGTGGTGGTGCCTTAAATATTTAGACACAAAATGGAGTTATTATGAGATATTAGAAAACCAAATATCCTTGAGAAAAATGTGTCTCCTGGGAAGTAACTGAAGCTACGGGCTGTTTATGATATCTGAAGATGTTTGGGTCCCAAGAAAGACTTGGCCACAGAAATCCAAAACCTTTAGAAATAGTTTCCAAATGGTAATACTAAAAAGGGGGTGGGGGGTGGATAAACAAAAACAAAAACCTGGCCCTTAATTGTGAGTATCCTGCCAGGCATTACATAAAGATGTATTCCACATCTCCTCCGAGTTCTCTTAAATGTGCAGCGTGGCTCTCAGGAGAATGTGAGTTGCAGAGCCTGTCCGATCGTGTTCGATTCCCGGTTTCCTTTGCCAGCGTGTGACCTTGGACAAGTTGTTTGGCCTTGCTGAGTTTCCCCTCCGCTATGGAGGTCACCACAGAACCGTGTTGGTGGCTGGGAGAGCCAAATGGTCTGCTCCATGGAGAACCTCTCTATAGGGCCTGCAAGCTGACAGGTCACACAGTTACTGCTGGGGATAGTGGGGGGGGATGATTCAAAAACTAAGGTGAACCTGGAGTGTCTTGGTAAGGTTGATTGAAAAATAAAAAAGAAAAGAAAACTACAAAAATTCCCGTCCAGGCGACTTCTAAACACATTCATGGATTTTATTCACATACATTTTTTCCCCTACCAGTCCTCCTGTTTCAAAAATCCTTATTTTTCTCATCTGAGCTGGATCCAAACACAGCACTGGGTCAGACAAGAGAGCAAACCATTCTTAGATGCCTCTGGAAATAATGGCCGCTATAATAAAACAGTACACCTTTCATCAGCCACAGTTAAAGGCATATTTTTGGTTTTTTGTTTTCTTTTTCTAGACAGGATTTCTCTGTGTAGTCCTGGCTATTCTGGAACTCACTCTGTAGACCAGGCTGGTCTCAAAGTCACGGAGATCCGCCTGCCTCTGCCTCCCGAGTGCTGGGATTAAAGACATGCACTACCATTTCCCGACCATTAAAAGCATATTTGACAAAAATATCAGCCTAGGACACCAGAGGCAACCACAGCTGGAGAACTGTGCTCTTCAGGGCTCCTTTGCAGTGCTCACTCAAAGACTCAGAAGCAGAGGGCCCTGCGGCTTGCACGTCGTCCACACCACCCAGTACACTGTGGCTCACTCCGGCCAGCCCATTCCCCTCCACTCCCGCCATCCACAAGAGCAAGTGTGAAGCCCAGCTAGAGGCCTCACCAGGGGCTAATGTGCAATATTCAAGCCAGAACTATGAAAGCTTGGAATGGTTTGAGTAATTTTATCTAGCCCTGACCACCCCTCAAAACAAACAAACAAACAAACAAACAAACAAAAAACATGAAACATTTTCATTCCACTGTCCTATCACTTCCTATTCTTTGATTTCCTTCTCTTTCAGAAATGACTTCTCATGCTAAAGTAAACCAACGAACAGGGCTCTTGTGCAAAACTCTAGCAGTGAACATACATGTTCTGACCCCGACTTTCTATACCCCAGGATGTTCCTGAGAGATTCAGACTGAAATCGACCGTCCTCCCTGAGTGTCCTGAGTGGTCTATACTAGACATATGATTGATTTCTTAAACAAAAAAGTCGATTTTCTCAGTGTGACTCTAGCTAGCACTTTATATGCAGATAGAACGGCTTGGTGTCTATTTTATTTCCTCGGTACATTTTCTGTCTCCTGTAAACATACGGCCAAATGGTTCAAAGCTTAAGATGTTAAGACCGAGGTGAGAGAGAATGATGGCAGATATACATGGCGAGTAAGAGTAATACTTCTAAACAAAAGTGGAATGTGCTTTGACTCAAATGGAGTTTTTGAATATGATACCAAAGCCAGCACAGAACCACACAGACAGGAGCACATACAACACTGTGCCCAGCAAGTGGCTGAGCCAACTCTGCCAGGCGGCCTGTGCCCAGCAACAGCATTCCATAGCCTGGACTCCACAGTACTGAACTTCAAGGCCAGACATGAGAGCGGTTTCCATTTTCTAAGTTTTGTTTTACCTTTCACTTCTTAATCCAAAGTATTCTGTTCGTTGTACTTTTAATTTTTTTTAATTTAAAGCACTGTTTGGACGAACGATTTCATTCTCTCACAGAGAACGGCACAGTGGTGAGGAAGCAGAGTCAAGAACCAGCCAGGACTAAGATTCAAAGTTCCCTGGGTTGGTCATAAATCAACTCACAGGCAGCGTCAGAGTGATTGCTCCCTAATTGGGAGGAACCGAATGCCTTTAAAACTTTTTGTTGCTGAAAAATGATCCTCCCAACTGACAAACCAAGAATATATGTTAAGTCCGGAAACAAATCTGTGTCCAGTTCTAAAGATTGCTATAACTCCTGATTGTTTTATGTTTCTGAAACCTTGTACTGTGGGTGATTTATTTCATATCCATGTGGCCAGCCATTTGTTTACGCGATTGCATACCATCTGTTTTTCAGTAGGGAGGTTTCAAGTTCTTCTAATTCCCTACCTACCATCCCGCGGAAAACAATTCAAAATGGACAGAGATTTCAATCATTTGGACTCACATGGAGTTGGAAACTCTAGCTGCCCTTCCTTTATATTTGGCAAAGGCTTTAATAGGGTTAGCAAATTGTGTTCTTATGAGGTACTTACGGGGAGACAACACCTTTTTTTACAATGACAAATGATGTTAACAGTTTCATTCTGAGTGTTTAATAGTACAACAGGAGATCTCACTAATGTTACAGGAAATTGCCCTGATAGACAATAAAGTCCCACCACAAATCCTGTCTGTACCTTTTATTTCTGAGTGTCAACTGAGACACACATCAAGATGCGGCAGGGTCTACAGTGGAGAATTAATATCAAGGTGTACCAATTTTAAGTAGACACCATTTAGCCATGGGCCTAAAAGCCCTCTTGGTCATGTCTGTGGCATACTCTAAGCCCTACCACATGGCATCATCCACTCAGATACTTAAGAGGGGAGGGAGTCCCCAGACCTTCCAAGGAAAACTCCAACTCATGGCCACCACCTTCGTTCCCAATCTAAGCTCACTTTGGTTCACTCTACCGAGGAACCAATCACTCACGGAACCAATGTCTCGCTGACATCGTACAGAGGATGTGTAAAGAATTAATTACCATTTTTACAAGAATCCTTGTTGTTTTCTTGGAGAGCAGGTATCTGATGGCCGGCTCCCGTAGCTGTCCAGAGTTCATGGCTGACATCTGGAGGCTGAGAAACATCTATCTTCAGTTCTGTGTGACTGTCACTAGTCCTTACCAAATCAAAATGAGATACTCCTGGGGGGTAAGTGTCCCACGGGACACCCGATGGATTTGGTTTATTATTGGAAGTGTTAAGTGACATGTGTACTAAAGCTTCGTTGATGAAAAATGAATTTTCATGGCACAAACTCTCGGCTCGATTAAGTTCCATTACCTGTTTAAAGAAGCACAGAAAGATACGATAATTTCTTTAGCAACTTAAACAAGTTCACAAAGTATTTATTTAGCCCACATGCCTGAAAACTCTTGTTCTAGCAATCAAGGTTTTAATAAAATGAAATGAGGAAGAAATCTGCCATTTGCTCTCCTCCCAACCCCTTTCAACGAGCTAAAATGAGGACCTCCAAGTCGCCATGCACAGTTTTTCTTACTTTAGAAAGCAGCAGAGTTCTGCACCGTTGGAGAGTCTCCATTTTATTTTAATCAAAGCAAGCAGTGTTTCCACTTTTGCGATATAAAAAAGCTTGAAAACACATCCTTCAATGCACAAGGAATTTGCAATAAATGTAATTTAGCAAACTTGAAGGGGAAATCAGATGCAACATAGTTCTTTCTTATAAGCCTATTAACTTTTACAACCCTATGCACTATCAATAAAAACACAGATGCAATGCAAAGTATTAGAAAATCTGCCCAAACAAATGGAATTGTTAAGCAAGGTTAAAGAGAATGCAAAGAGAACAGGAATCTTCCAAATGGTTTTATCCATTCAGTCCTTAATCAGTGTCGCTCATGATAACTTTATGGTGAAATAGATTTTGAATTCAGTATATCTAATTCACAAAGAGCAAATAAGCTTTCTACATCAGAATTTTTTTCAATTCAATGCTTACACACGAAGAGCTCAATGATCTATAAGAAGACATGTGCCATATAATATGATCAAATACTCTTAGTCTATCACAACAGCTCATTTAAAGGGGGGTCCTTAGCATGTTCACAGGGGATGTGCCTCCAGGTCAAAGCCACCCTTATCTTATTGGGGCAACTCCATTCTGTGGTCCTTCCTTAGGCAAGGTTGTCTCAGAGCACATAGGCCCCAGTAAAGACCCAGGACCTTAGAATTTCCATCTTTAAAGTCAAGATACCCATGAATTGATTCTAAACACTATTGGGTTTTTGTTGTTGTTGTTGTTGTTTTGTTTTGTTTCATCTCCAAACTGAGACACACTCTTGTAAGCTCTTCTACAAGAACCAGGAACACAGATAATATAACATGAATCTTAAAAGGTCTTATTAATAACAAACAAACCTGGAGCCAGGTATTGGGGTGAATGCTGGAAGATCAGAGAAGCAGAACAAGCCACAGCCACCTCACCTTGCCAATTCCTCAGCTGATCCTGTTTCCTCAAAGTAGAAACCTCTGTGCCCTCATCCAAATGGATCTCAGCTGAACTGCTTCTCAAAAGCCTAAAAGCTTAACTTGCCTCTAGTTCCTGGTCCTCACACCTTATAGATCTTTCTGCTTCCTGCCATCACTTCCTGGGGTTAAAGGCCTGTGTCACCATGCCTGGCTGTTTCCAGTGTGGCTTTGAACTCACAGAGATCCAGACAGATCTCTGCCTCTGGAATGCTAGGATTAAAGGGGTGTGTGCCACCATTTTCTAGCCTCTATATCTAGCAGCTGTTCTGTTCTCTGACCCCAGATAAGTTTATTAGCGTTCACAATATATTGGGGAACCAATATCACCACAGATATTTGGGTAAGCCCAGCCTATGCAGGGCTAAGGCATACCTCCTTGCTCCCTGGAGAGAAGACAGCAGGGAGGCTCCTCTGGCGACTGTGCTTGCAGTGGCCCAGCAGACCCTGCTGGACGCGCATCCTCTGTCTCTCCCTCTCCACCATCCGCTGGCCCTCCCGCAGCCGCTCGAGGCTCTGCTGGTACTCCTGGAGTTGGTGGTCCAGCTCAGTGCGGTGGCGCAGCAGCAGCTCCTCCTGGGACTGGCACTCTCTTTCCCGCGCCTGCAGCCAGCTCTCTTGGGCCTCCTGCTCGCGCTGCTGCTGGTCGCAGGTGCGGTGCCAACGCCGCTGCTCTTGCTGGAACTGCTGCTGAAGTTTGTGGATGTTAGCCAGCTCCTCCCGCTGCTTCTCCAGGTAGCGGGATTTCTCCTGGTCCTGCAAGGGGCCACCTCGGAAGGAGTGGCTAGCGGCCAAGCCCTCCCGCTGCTGTAGGACCAGCTTGTGGATCTCAATGTGGCTGTCCTGGATGGTCAAGGCAGCCTGGGGCGGGGTGGGGGGAAGCAGAAGAGGCCACATGAGTAAATATAGGCTTGAATTACCCATGGGATGGTAAAGGACTCCCAAAGGGTAAAGGCTTGGTGGCCAGCTGTGGAACTATCGAGAAAAGGCAGAACCTTTAGGAGACAGGTCTAATGGATGGCTTTGTAGGAGTCGGCTGTGTGTGTGTGTGTGTGTGTGTGTGTGTGTGTGTGTGTGTGTGTGTGTCCATCCGTCCTGGAAGGGGATACTGGGACCCAGCCCTTTCCTTTTTTTGTATCCTGATCTCATGAGGTGAGTAATTCTGCTCTACCTGGTGCCCCCACCATGACGTCCTCCCTTCCCCAGAGCAGTGTCGCCAAACAACCACACACTGAAACGAGGAGCCAGTGTCAGCTCTGCCTCTTCTAGCTTGTTCTTTGGGGTTCTTTGTCAATTAAGACACAAAGTTAGCAAAGCTCATGGGCTGTTTACCTCTTGGTCGGAAATATATCTAAAACTCAGAGTACTTCCTGGATTATTTTCCTGTCATATCCTGCCCCTTTCCAAATTAGTTCCAAAGACACTTTGAGCTTTCAAATAGGTTTGTCTACATTTCCTAATGGTATGACTTGGGGATTATACAGGAAAGAAATAATACATACAATCAGTATCTTTGGCATTTGGTATCTAAGAGAGTTTGGTTTGATGAGTCCAGTGGATGCCCAACCTGTTGATGCTCAAGTCCTTATTTGAAAGGGCTTAGTAATAAGACACGACCCACCCATATCCTGCCACTCAAACTCTTGAAGTTGCCTCAGGATCGCTTGTAAGATCTAATATGCCGTCTATACGTCACTTCATACACACGGAAAGGGTTGAAAGCACACACTGCTTTCCTGAATTTTCTGGAATTGATTTTTCCATCTTTTCGGTCCAAGGTGGGTTAAATCCAAGGATGAAAAACTCACGGCTACAGAGGGTTGATTGTTCTTATGCCTGCTTTTGGAGAAGTGATCGGCTGTTGGTTGTTGGGTTGTATTTAAGTCAGTCCTTTGGGTAAAAATTTAGTGTATAAATTCACAAGACTGAATTCCTCTTCTATTCTCCTTCTCCTTCTGAGGTCCCTCGTCAATCATTCGTGGGAATTTAAGAATCTATATAAACACAGTAGTATCCTTTATTTGAGTCCCAAACCAGAAATTACTTGAGCTTTATATATTGCTTTCATGAAGACATAAAAATAAAAGTCAACTATTTGGAGACTTTTGGCCAATGGCCTTTTTATAACATAATGCCCGAGAATCACAGTTAATGCCGTGTTTTAGGAGCTATGGAAGTGGGCAGAGCTGGTTTCCCTCCTGCAAGCTTTCTGGATTAGATCAAGAAGGTCATACCAAAAAATCTAAGCTTAAAGTCATTGTTTACTGGATTGTTAACAGGAGGCTGCAATGGTTAGGGGAAAATAGATCCTCTAAATCCCAGTAGACATGACCAAACATTTAAAAAAAAAAAGTTGTTTTGAACTCTAGTATCTCCCTATGATAAGCTTGGCAACATCACAGGAAATAATTACCAGGACTTGGAAAGATGCTACTGAAATCAAAACAACAACAACGAAAACCTACTGTGAATGCCCTCGGAAGCTTTTAATTTTAAAAGTTCCCATTTAAAGTGCAGAGAAGTAGAGAAGGAACCAATTGTGAAGAAACACACTGCGTATGTGTGTATAGCTTGACTCCGAATGAGACGTCATTACCATCCTAAGGATAGGTTCAAAGTTTTCCTTCCTAAGACATTTTTAAATTGCCCAGGTAACATACACCCTGGGGAAAAAAGGAATTCTGACCATCAGTTTTTTTGTGAGATCAGCGCTTTCCTCTACTTCTGAAACTTAATGAACTTAGGTATTCTGAATTCATACTTACTTTGGAATAAGACTCAAAAAAATGTCTTCACTAGGGCCTTTTGCAATAAAATTTGCATTTTTAAATTCAAAAATTAATTGAAAAAATTCATGGTCACTCTTGTGAAATGACTTTAGGAGCTCTTATAAGAAGGACGGTCATCATGGAGACGGGGTACTAACCATGGTGGCCTTTGAATAAGGGACAATTAGCATTGACAAAGCACTGGCATTCTGCCGGCCGGAAAGCACGCTGTAGAGGCTACCACCACTCAACACCAATAGACCCTGAGGGTATTGGTACTATAAAGCAAACAAACTCCAATAGTTTGCATGTCAAAACTGACAGGCTTTAGCTCTTGTGTCAGGACCACAATCAGGATATCTCAGTGCGACTGTAAAGCATTTATCATGCCTGTGTGAGATTGGGATAGGCTATTCTCTTCCCTCTCACAAACATACTTGAAGACTGGATATTGATTTACAATCTTAAAGTTACATTTATGTTTAGGAATTCTTAATTCACTCTTATTCCGCTCACTGGGGCAGAATCATCTGTGTCCTTCCCTTTTTCAGCCTGTCTGTGGTTCTCCAACTCTTCTATAGGGACCAACTGTCATCTTCATGTTTCAGAAATGGGGTCGAGTTCAGCTCCTAAGGAGAGAACCATGCCACAAAACGGAAATGCTTCACACCCCATAGCCCAAGACCAGCTCAAGAGCTTCAGTTAGATGAAGGGGATCTACTGGCAGCATTGATATTTCCCATTTGGATTCAACTTAATACAGTGGTTCTCAACCTTCCTAATGCTGCGACCCTTTATTACAGTTCCTCATGCTGTGGTGACCTCCAACCATAAAATTCTTTTCGTTGCTACTTCATAACTCTAATTTTGCTACTGTTATGAATCATAATGTAAATATTTGTGTTTTCCAGTGGTCTCAGGTTGTCCAACTGCCCCACCAAGGGGTCACAACCCAAAGGTTGAGAACCACTGACTTAACATCTTGCAGAACTGAGGTCAATAGGCTGCTGAATTCTTCTGAACCAGAGATACACGTAGGGCTGTATTCAGAGAACAACAATAAAAATGACCCTACATAGTTTGTTCACACAGCACAAGTCAGGATGGCCAATGTCTCCAGCCCTTGAGAATTTAATGTACGTTCTCAGGCCAAAGCTGCCCAGCAGACATCTAAAAGGAAGCCTATTTGTTTCTCCTGATAAATGGACCTCCTAGATGATCTACGTCATACCTATTGTACCTAAGACAGTAAAGGCATCCTCGCGTAATATGAATAAGACAAGAAGCTTACTGTTACCACTGTTGGTTAACGTATTTTCAGATGGAGGCAGAGCCAACCTGTGCCCTGGGTGCCACATATGTCTCCAGAGAGCTATGAATGCAGCCCAACACATTCTTAGGTGACAGTGCTATGCCACCGTGTCAAAAAGTCGAGATACCTCTGTATCTATCAATAAGCAAGAAAGCAATAAGCCAAGAAAATGCAATTGATATATATGCAATAATTGCAATTGAAAATGCAATTATTGAAGAATAGTCATAGTACTATTTTTTTTTCAAATTTTCTGCCTGAAACATTCCAGTAAATTCATGGAAATTGTATTAAAACAAAAGCTACAGTTAAATGAGTTGGCTGATAATAAAACAAGTATCGTTTGTATCAACAACCATAAGTGGAGAAGCATGAACATATATTTTAAAATTTACATAGTACCTGTATGAAGACAATCATAAAGCTTCCTGCACAACCCAAAATAAGAGGCGACTGACCCTGTTCTTACACAAGGAATCTGATCGATGCAGAAGCACAAATTCCTTCCATTTAATTCACGAATGCGATGCCATTTTAATCGAATGGCCTTGGGAGAAGGTAGAAAACTGGACAAAGTGATCCAGCAACTTTGTAAAACGTGCACATTATATAGGAAAGTGCTAAGAGTGCTAAGAGGAACTAGTGTTGCCATATCCTCAGGTATAATCCAAAGCTCTAATCACTGAAACGGGACTGAGACTGAGACAAGAATGGACATGAGACCAACAGCAGTCAAGAGAGAGATTTGTTATCATCAAAATGTAAGCAAGAAAACATCAAATACAGCCAGGGCTTCATGTTTTCTACTCCAAATTTAGACCTAGTTTTCCTGTAACAGTCCTGTGGTATAAAATATGAACTATGAAAGACTAATGAAAAATCGAGGGAATGTGTTTTGTCTTCATAATAAGTTTGCACAAATAAAGTAATCTGATATCTTGCTCCATTTTTAAATTGAGGAAGGAAGGAAAAAGAGAAAGAAAAAAGATATGATTGATTAATTTTGGCAGTTTAATAAAATCCCAGAAAGGTATCTAGAGTGACTTAGCCTAAGGAGACATTCAAATATGGTTAAAGATATTAGAATACGAGGAGGGTGATATTTTGTGCTATTAATAACACAAGTATAAATAATTGGAACTGAATAAATTCTATAGACCCGAATACTACACACACATTAACAACAATCACGCTGTAGGGTCATTGCTGCCACAGAAAGATGGGGGATGCCGGTGAGTAACATGAAACTCTCTAAATTCTGCAGGGATACACACAACATGGTAACTAATGTCTTATTAGTTTTGTTTCTTTAATTAGCATGGCAACAGCAATTCTCTCTTTAGAACCACAAGGCACTTTATTTGATTTTTATTCTCAAAAATGTCTACACTGTAACTATTGCCTTGACAGCATTAAAATTTTCTAATCATGACACAAAGCACGGTGGGTACACATTAGGGAGCATCCCCTGAGGGATGGACCCTACAGTCTTCTAACCCACAACACAGGGGTGATTTTTATGCCTTCCTTCAAAGGTAACAAGTGATTAGCAGGAGGCTTCTTGGCCCCTTCACTTTTGTGAGCTGATTCTTTCACACAGGGGCCCAGTGCAGAAAGGACACCCAATCAATACTGAGTGATGAGCAAACCAAAGCGCGAAGGAGCGTGCAAATTATTTCACTGCTCGTCACAAAGGCTGAAGGCCACATGTGGAAACAGCGCAAGTTCAGGTGAGAATTTCAGTTTTCAGCAGCAAATGTGAAGTCAGGCCGCACTCACCTAAGCATTTCATTGTGTCAGGCCCAAGCAGATTCATCGCTCTCTGGAGCGACAGGAACCGGTTTACGGTTTCTGAGAAGAATGGGGTAAATGTGGCTGTGCTGGGTTGCCTCCTGATTGCAAAACCAGGTGAACTCAGCTGGTCTGGCAGAGTTACACCTCAGGGGTCGGCATTCTTCTAAGATCACTTAATGGCCTTTCCCATGTTCTAATTTCTAAGGTCTGGGTCATCAGGGTACATTAAAAGAAACATTCACAAGGTCAAGGTTACTGAAGAGTCATTACCTGAAGGCTATAGAGGAGGCGGGTTAAGTTCTGTATGGCTTGTATAATCTGGGGGGAAAAAGGATTGGATGTGTTAAATTCTTGAAAACCTCCCTTAGCAACAAATTGAGAAAGGATGGGGTATGTTTACAGCATGTGAAGCTTACCTCTGATTGTGAGGAACCTGGAAAACTTCTATATTCCCCCTAAAATACATAAAAACATGAGAAAATGAACAGCCACGCAACTTTTGAAAGCTATCATGTTCTCCTAATATATGAGTTTCCCACTCTAAACGCCCTTACCTCAGCTACAGTGCCTGTCTCTTCTAGGAAGAAAGGCCTGGAGAATTAAACAGCCCCTTGACCTTGTAGGTCTTACTCATTCGAACTCGAGGTGAGAGATGTGTGACAACTTGTACCCAACCATCCCTTATAATGGCATAGATGACAGTGACGACTCAGCAAACCCTTGACTCATCCCCAGGGACAGGCTGCTACCACATGGCTCTCTGGAAGCCGTGGAACATCACAGGGCCTCAAGCTCCCAATCTCAATGTTGGAGAACCATGAGGTCCACGTTACAAAGAGACAGCCCCAGGGAAAACGCTTAGGGTCCTCCAGATCATCAATGAATTACCAACCCAGCCCAAAAAACCATGAATGAAGCCACAGGAGGCCGGCCATCTTCTCTTTGGGGATGGAGCCTATGCCTCGGGCTTTGTCTCGTTCACACCACTGAGCATTAGGGAACATGCAGATACTGGGAACTTCCAGTTAATTGCAGTAAGCACTTGTTTATTTATTGTCTGTCTTCTCTCATTAGTACACCAATGAACAGTAAGGCTTTGTGCATTGAGTATTATATCTGTAAACCTAAGAATGGTGTCTGGCATGGAAGAGACACTCAACAAGTCAAGGACTGCAAGTGATACTTGCCCACATTTCTCTTCAATAAGTAAAGAGCAGTCAATACTACAAACTCCACAGTTTACGAAATGGGAAATCATCCGTTTCCCTGTCCTCCAAGAGCCTACAGTTTCCTGGAGGGTGCTTGTGTTTATCTGAGCACGTGCCATTTTACGCTCTAAAGACAGTCAGCCATGGGGATGTCCTCAAATAGCTTTCATTTTGCTGCTGAGTGAGTCACTGAGCTTAACCAAGCGATGGGCTAGCCCAGTCTCCTTTTCTCCATAGTGCCAGTTAAAGATTTTGTCGCCTAGCAGCCCCTCTAACAGGGAAAGGACAAGACTGAAGGGGGAGATGACATGTCAGGGCTGCAGAATTCTGCCCCACTGTCTGGAAGACACCAGGATTCCAGTTTGGTGGTGAGTTCTTGCTGTTCTTCTTGCCCATCTTTGCCTATTCACTGCTTTTGTGGTAAACATGACATAATATTTATAATATTATCTTCTATAAAGAAGTGAACACGTAGAAATGAGTTGGATTATGCTAAACTGGATTAAGTTGGTTACTCACAGCTGGAACCACTGGGTTTGGGGCTAGAGAGGAAAGTGGGTATCATCTTTTTAATGGAGTTCACCTGCCACCTGGTGGTTGTACTGAATAACTACAGTTGCTCATTGGGCAGGAGACTTCCTACCCTCGGGTTATTGTTTTTAATTCTTTCAGAAATTTGTTTTAACCTTATCTTACTAAGGACACTAATGCTAAGACATCCATTACACGCTTGCTTGGAGTTTTAGCCAAGTGACCCACTCCTATATCTCAGTTTATTTCAAAAGGCCTTATAAAGGGTCAGCTGCTCCCGAGGTTAAGAGAAAGAAACCCGGACACACCATCTCACTTACCCTCCTGTGACTGAGTCACGGAGAGGAGCCAACCCACTTTCTAGGCAGAATTAATCTGCCACTGGCAAACTCTCTTTTCCTCCCTAAAATCTTAAGAGCAGTTGAAAGCTACACAGTTCAGCCTTCATGGAGAAGGAGGCACATTGTAAGACAAGCAAGTTTAAAAGCTTACAACCAGAATAAGCAGAGTAAAAGTCTACATTCACACATTAACTTGGGCCTCTGAACTTTGCAAACGAATGCTAAATCTAAGCTGACGTTTCTGTGAAATTCTGTAAGCTAGACTTGGTTCTGGCCTATGTCACCTATCTGGAAAACATGAGCAGTACGATGTTGCATCTCGGATAAACGTGTGCCACATTCTCACGTTGATTCACATTGATACTTGGTAATGGAGTTAAAATCAATGCTGGACAAAGCAAAAACTCTCCAACCGACTCCCCACCTCCCAGAATCCCAGTGCTAATTCCTCCCCTGTTTATGAAAGCATACACCTGAAGGTAATAGGAAGCTGGATGCATGCCATTTCTACAGAGAGAGTTGCAGCCTACGTATTTCAAGAGTCAGAGCAAGAGCAGCAATTGGGAACACCTTGCCACAAGCCAAGTGTGGCTATGTGAATTCAGAGTCTGCGAAAGGAAGGTGGGATGTGGGTGAAGAGTGGAGGAGGGTCTTGATACAGAACAGAAGCAAGACCGGCCCGAAGTGGAAATGAGTTCAGCTCCCATGGCGCCATCTAGTGGTGCGGCATCCCAGTGTCGGGGCCGCCTCTCAGCCAAAGAGTTGCCAAAAGCAGTGAGGAAAAGCAGAGGTTGGCAGAGCGGAAAGCAGGCCCGGAAGTCAGAGAACGCAGACACACATGTACACTGGAGGGTTTTCAAGCTTTTGTTTTTTGTTTTTTGTTTTTTTTTTTTTTAATAACTTTTCAGTTTTTTTAAACACCTACATGATATAGAAAGAACATGAACATTTAAAGAATAGGTTAGAAAGCTTCAATATAGATATTTAAACGAATCAGAAACAATTCAGAAAAGAAGTATTTTCAATCCACTCACTGCCTGATAGCTGAAGCTACAATATATAGACAAAGCAATGGGCCCTGGTTACTAACAAATTGGTTAGCAATGAACAATACCTTCTCCCCTGCATCAGAGACCGCCAAGTCCGTTACCACACCCTGGAGCCCGGGATCCACATCCCAACAGCCGCTTCCTTCTGTCCCTTCTGTGACTAGTGCTGGAAGCGCACCATTGAGACAGAAACAAAAAGGACAACGTCAAACATCAGCCAGCCAATGGGGTTCTTCTGCGCACAACTGACGCACACTTCGAAAAAAAGTAAAAAGAAACATCACAGGGCAATACATTCCGAGTGCTCCTACAGGGGGCGCTAGAGACAGGCGCAGCGAGCCCAGGTCCCTGCCCTCATGGAGCTTACAGGCTAAGGAATACCAAGCCAAGCCGTATCCTTTATCACTTTTTAATTGCGCTTCTTTCTTGGGCTGATGCGTCCGTGTGCTGTTTGTGGAACCGAGTCTACATCTCACTTTCATTTCGCAGGGCAAAGCCTCCCCGGAAAGGAGACATTTCAAACCGGCGCCTGGTGGAGCAAAAGCAAGGTCTCTTGGCAGACCTAGGTCCGTACAAGGCTCCCCTGGGGCCAGTGCAAGAGCAGCTGACGGACCAAGTCTAGAAGGAGGGTCCAGAGGCGACAGGGAGATTGTTCTAAGAAGGCTGGAGGTGGCTAATGCCTTACGGCTGCAGAGTCATTAAAACCGAGAGCCTGCCCCAGTTTCTCGTCATTTCAAGCTCTTCTCACGTTCCCCACGTTAAGCTTTAACACTGTAAATACTGTACATTTAACCCAAGAAAACACAGAAACTGGTCCAGAGGTGTTAAGTACAAAATACAAATTTACATTCACCCATGAAACCTCAGTCGGCAGGATTTCATTATTTATTTACGGAGGATGTGAACTCAGTTAAAACTTAGACTACGTTCACCTCTTACTGATTCAAACCCGGTTCTTCAAAGCCAGGCCACACACATATACTTCATAGGAGCAAACAACGTCTGATCAGGACCCTGATCCAAATACTCATTTTGTGATGGTTTTTGTAAAAGGTTTTTTTTCCTTTTAAATATGATGTCATTATGCACTTGCATTTCTAACAAGGTTTAAATGAACAAAATCACTTGTATTATCTTTGGAAAATGACAGTTGTGAAGGATTCCAAAGGACTCCTCTAAACCAGAGTTTTCTGTTGGAGTGGAAACCATTTCAAATAAATCAACTGAAACCCACGGTCACTGTGTCCAGGCTGGCCAATGCTTACGCCGTGGACGGAAGGACAGTTTATAGTGATTTTTCCCAATCAAGTCTTTCTCACCCCCTTTCCACACATTCACATTAGCAGTTAAAGGTTGAAGGAAGCCGACATGAAGCCCCATAGAGGTAGAACACGGAGCTTCACTCAGCTTCTGTGCCCCCAGATTCAGCTTCAGGGCGGGCAACAGACTCTCCGGAGGCTGGACCCACCATTCTACAAAGTAGATTATAATCGTCCCCCTTGGTAAAATATATTGATGAGTAAAAACGGGGCTTCGCTTGACCTGTAACCTCTGACTGACATGGGCTTGCTTCACAAAGAGCCTCTCCAAAGCCCACTGCAGAACTACTCTCAGTCCCAGGCCTTCAATGAGGGGTAACTTTCCACCCTTACCAACTGTATAAAGAGATCAAACTCCTCCTCGGAGCACCATGCTCCAATCCAGGCCAAAACTTACATGGCCTCTGGTATACAGGGTTCACCCTATGCCTCCTCTGCCTGACCCTGAGGACAGGCTGCACCGGTTCTAGCAAAGGGGTGTCCCTTTAGAAGGCTCCCAAACCTTGGGAGATGTAGATTCTGATGGGGAGACCCTTCACTGCCCTGCCTGAAGAGAGGAGAGGACCCGCCAAGTGCTCCAAACAGCTGCAGGGGCGCAGTGGAGCCTCCCAGCTGTCCCTGGGGCGGGGCTGAGAGCAGCAGCAGCAGACCCTCAGTATTTTTAGAGAGGACTTCCTCAATGGCATCATGAGGCTATTCTAAAGGAAATCACCCAGAGCGGCACAACTCCCCCGATGAATCTAGCTGTTCAAAATGAAAAACATATGTGCACATTCTGAAAATAGAAAGCCAGGATTAGATAAAGCAGAATTTGAGAGGGGAGTAATTTTAGGTGCTTGTGATAAAACAACAACAAAAATGTATAGATTAAAAAGTTATACTGCTTCTAGACTTTCTACTGAACCAAAGGATTTGTTAAAGAAGTTCTAAAAAAGAGAGGGTGTGGTCACACATACCTATAATCCTAGCACTTTTGGGAATCAGGAAATTGAGGCCATTCTCAACTACAATAGTAAATTTGAGGCCAATGTGAGAGCCACATGGGATCTTGTCAAAAGAAAAAAAATAACCATTACAGACATTTTATCTGCATATAATTTCTTTTGGGGTAAAGTTTTTACCATCTTTACATGATGGAAAAATATACTCTTTGTGTTCTTGCTTTGAGTTCTATATGGAATTCAGTATTTAACTGAAAACTATATATAAAGCAGCATAGTTGGGCTCCGAGACATCTCGTTCTTTACCTCTCAAGTTTAAATGTATCGACAACGGGATATGATGGTGTCCACCTGTCAGCTCAACACTCCTGAGGCAGGAGGATCACAACTATGAGATCTGCTCACAACACAGAATATATTCCGATGGAAGAGGACTCTCTGGGAGGCTTGGGGGCGTGGCTCAGTGGTAGGCTCTTGCCAGCATGTTGAGGCCAATGGGTTAATAACACTGGTACCACAAACCCCAAAAAAGAACTGTTTGGCCATTGTGTCTCTAATAATACCACCAAACCCCACACTTCACATGTGGGTCTGCAGGGGGTGGGAGGGGTTCTTTCTAGCTTCCTGAGCTATGATTGCTTAGCTGATGTCCATAATAGTATGCCTGAAAACTTTTCTTAATGGATTGCAGAGATCCTTTAAAAGGGTTGAAAATCCTTTCAAAAATCCAGAAAGTCATAAAAACTGAGGCAGGGTATGATCTGTGGATGACGCAGTGCTCAGCTGGGAAGAGAAGGAATACCCCACCAACATAAGACTCTGTCTCTGTAATACGAGTGTCATTAACAGTCACATAAAATATCTATTAATGGCCAGCATGATTATTCTCGAGGCTGCCCCGCCCCCTAATTACAAAAAAAAAAAACATATTAAGTTCCCTTGAAATTAGGCAGTTAATGCTTTCCTTTTGTGTGGCCACTGTGTGTGTCCGGCTGTGCTCAAGCTCACGGCCGAGGCTAGCACTGTCACTTACAAGCAGTTGGTGATGCTGGTACATCGTGTGAGCTGAGCGGATCAGTCAGGACAGCTCCTCCCGAGCCTTCCTCAGATGCCTGGCTTCCATCACCCATCTTTGAAGCCTTTACTGCAACTTGGAGACTCTCAGCTAAGAAGGAGAAAAACAAAACTAAATGTAAACAATAAATATATAGAGAGAGATGGTTTAGTCAACCACATGTGTCCAAGCTGCACCAGGTGGGCGGCATGCGCTCCAGATTACCATGAATAAAGCTCAACGCAAAACTGTAAGTTTACTTAAAACATTATGAGTTGGTTTTGTGAATTAATTAATTAATTTGATTGTAACTCTGTCACGTGGCTCTTCAGCATGAAATCTGCAGGTGACAATCTGTTGCATCAGAATGGTTAAATACTGTGATTGGCCAAAAGTTGATAAATTGTATTTGCCAGCAACTGATGTTATGTAGCCCAAAGAACTAAAATTTTGTCTTATTTTTCTCTTTCTTTCTTTTCTTTTCTTTTTTCTGAAATAGGGCCTCGTGTAGTCCAGGCTGGTCCCAAACAGCTATGTAGTTGAGGGTAATCTTGAACTCTTGCTCTCTTGCTTTTCCTCTCAGGTGCTGGGACTCCAGGTATGTGCCATCATGACTGGCTTATATGATGCAATAACCAAACCCAGGGCTTGATACATGTTCAGCAAGAACTGTACCAAGTGCATCATGTTCAGCCTGCTTTCATAGTACTAGAGGTTGTATAAGTGCATGCACATAAACACATACAAATATATCCCCCAAAGGGTGTGGCCTGCAAAGAGCTGCTCCCTTCCAGAAAAATTATAGAACCCTGCAGTCTATACCAACTGACAACAGCATCCCTTTGCATAGAGAATTTAACACAGTTAAAAAAAAAACCTATTGTATAAAATATCTCAAACGCAACTTTCAGTAAATTAGTATACTGAAAACCTCCCTGTAATTCAATTAATATGCATGCACTACTAGGTACTAGGATTTTTAATGCTGTTACTAAGAAATACTAGCTGTTCCTCAAAAGAGTGTTTCTTCAAACTTGCTTTAAATAATACACATTCCCATCTGTGCTCTAGTCCTTTTGGGAACTACCAGGCCAAAAAAGGAGACATGTTTACTTGCATAAAGGAGTCTCGGCTAGCATGTGGACTATTACTATTTCTAGGACCTTGTAATTATTTCTCAAGCATCCTCACCACATCTTGACCACATTCGGGTCAGAAAACTACTCACTGCACATCTATTATCCTGGGGCTATGGTTAGTTGATGACCAGCCAGGGAGACTTGAAAGAGAAGAGCAAAGGAGACACTTACAGCTCTGGCCACACAGAGGCGCAGGAGAGCAACAGCCCCCAGTGGGGCCGGGAAGACGTTCCTAAAGGTTGGAAACTGAGCAGCCCCGGGAGGATGGGTGGGATTCAGGAAGACAAGGAGAGGCAAACAGCAGTCCAGCAGAGCAAAGGGGCTTTCCAAAGTGTGCACTCAACTGTCTTTTTTGAGACAATGATGTCCTCACTCCAATGAGAAGCCCTGTTCAGCTGCTATCAGATATGGATCCTTGACCCAGGGTGGATTCTCATCTGCAGCCTACGTGGCCTATATGGTGCCTCCACTGCTGTGGGTTCCCCCTGAGCAGGCCCATGAGCGCATCCTAGCTCCTTCATCACGTGGTAAGCCAAAAGAACAAAGGCCAATGGGCTTCCACTCCCTCATTAGGGAAGAAAGTAGAAGCCACTGGCTAAGCAAAAAAGCAGGTTATTTGGTCCATTAAGGCTTTGCTATGTGAGCGGGGCATCATGGGTGCCTGTCATCCTCCTTTGCTTTATTTCCCAAACATGCCCCCAATCTGTCTACTATTCTGCTCCCATGACCAACGGTCCAGGACACCCCCATGTAAATAAGATTCACCCCCTCTCTATAACTCTGTAATGTTCCACTTCCTTTATTCTGCTTCTTTTTCTACATATCACTTCACAATCTGACATACGCATTTCTTTATACTTTGACATTTCTGGAACACGGTTTCTAGGAGAATAAGTATTCCGTTGCATTCTGCTGCACCCTCAGCACCAAGGCCACCATATGTGACACGGAGCAGGCACCCAATAAACATGTTCTGAGTCTGTCAAACCAAATCATTTCCAGAGCAACCTGCCTTCTCTCAGGGCAGCGGCCAGCAGGGAGGCTGCTTGGGGAGGCTCTCCAGGGTCAGGCTTGATGAGCAGGTGGGGTTCTAGGTGGACGTCCTCAAAGCCGCTCAGTTCCCCAAGTTCAGCGTAGATATGCAGCTTTTCTTCCAAGTATGTGCAAATTTGTTGGTCTTGGTTACTGAGTATTTCTGTGGAATAACAGTCACCATAAGCGATATTATTTACAGCATGGCTACAAAACTCATATGAAAATCAAGTTAGGAGAAAAAGATACCATGATTTAGCAAGCAGTCAGACCCAACACTTCTGTTGGGTGGGTGAGACTCAGATTCAAATTCTGATGCCTTCACTGAGTGACTGTGACCTCCTGCCAGTGACTTAACATCTCTCCCATCATCCACTGCACTTGATAAATAAATGTACTTTTCCCAATCTCCAAATTCCATAAAACCTCGCAAAGCTATTCTTTGTGGACAGCCTTCTATTAAGACTGAATACCCAGCTCAACAAAGAGAGCTGAGGCAGCCCTCTCTTCAAGGGGTGACGGCTCCTAGGGGTGAACAGGGCAGGGCTGAGAAGCCTCAGTCTTCAGTGTCTGTCTTGGCCAGAGCCAAAGCTAGTTTATGGTTCTGTTTCTAAAACTCATCTTTGCATGCACCAATTTTCCCCGGACTTCAATGTGTTACAGGAGTCTTCGAACCTAGAGACTTTAACTAGCATCAACTCCAGAGAGTCCCTGCTTCAGTTGGTTAAGGGAGCTGAGGAGCAGACACCAATTTTTTGTTTGTTTGTTTGTTTGTATGTTTGTTTATTTGAGACAGGGTTTCTCTGTGTAGCCCTGGCTGTCCTAGAACGCACTCTGTAGACCAGGCTGGCCTCAAACTCACAAAGATCCACCTGGCTCTGCCTCCCTAGTGCTGGGGCTAAAGGTGTGTGCCACCACCGCCCGGCCAGACAGCAAATTTTTAATCACCTCCCTAGGTGACGTAAGGCCTGGAGTTGAGAACTGGTGAGATAAACGTATTTCTTGACTTCCCAGGGCCCTCGATGGCCTTCTTGTTGAACTCTTGTCTAGTCACAGAAGCCTGACATGGTGGACACTCCAGTGCTCACCAGAACCCCGTGGCCACAATTATTGTTTCACACGTGCTATGTGTATGTGCATGGGTGTCTTAGTCACTTGTACCTTGTCTATGGACGGGTGATTTTAAGAGGTGGAGGGCGGGCAATGTGGACCTCAGGTGCACACAGTTAATCATTGTCCTCACCACCACTCATGACTTCAGGAACTTCCCACCACTCAAGAACACAGGCCCCGGGGGTCAGAGCCACCCGCACGTGCTGTACCTTGACACTGCTGAATTTTGGCCACGCGGGCTTCAGCCTTCCGTCTCTCTTCATCGGACTCACTGGTCCCCCCTCCTTCTTCCTCTGGACAACTTTAAAAGACAACAGTCAAGGCGTCACTGAAACCAGTTCCAAGGATCTCTAAGCTTATTAGAAAAACATGGGAACTTGGCAAGAGAACTAGCCACAAAGGCAAAAAAATAAATAAATAAATAAATAAAATCAGCATGAAGAGAATTCATTGTTCCTCTTTTTCAAAAGATTCGTTTTCTTGAGTACGCACCCGTTACAACATAGTTTCAAAGTCCGCTCTACAGGATGATTCAAATATTCCAGTCCCAACCCCCTCCTCCACCACTATCACCACAAGCAGCAGCAGTAACAGTGACATTATGTCACCAAGTGCAACTAAGATGACAAAAATTGGGGTTTTGTACCATTAAGGAACCCCTCTTGAGAGTGGAAGGTTTGTGGGACAGATGGTAGGCTTCCATACTGGGTTGGTATGGTAGAAGGGAGAGCAACTTATGCCAAGCTCATCCAACTAATCAAATTACCGGTAAGAATTATCCCTCCCACCCTCGCCCCTCATTTATCAAAACTACCCTTGCACAAGTAACAAGCAGGATGTTGACTGAGAACATTGAGATTCACCAGCCATTTATTTGAATGGTTCCTCAGGCACACAGAGAGACAGAAGACAGGGTCCCTGCTCACAGGGAGCTTCCAATCTAAGGGAACACACACTACCTGCATGTAAAACATCACAACCATGGGCACTAGATGACAAGCGCCAACTCAATGCCTTAGAAAGTGGGTGTGACAGCATTTCAGGTACGACAGAGAACACCTGGACGGAAGAGGTCTTCGTGAAACGGGTGAGCAGGCAGGAGCCACAGCAAAAGCACGCAGGCAGAGTGGGAAGGCACGGCACACAGGGAGGTGTGTAGAGGACAGAGCTGCAGGTGACATGCTACGGCAGGCGAGGGCAAAGGTCAGGGAGCAGGCAATTCTGGCTGAGGCAAAGTTTCCATGCAGGGGAGACATGGTTAGAACACGTTCCCAGACGGAACAAGGACTTCCCGCAGAGGAACAACAGCGAGGTTACCTTTCCACGGCCTGCTGGATCCGCCTCATCCAGTTGTTTCTTTCCTCCTTGGAATTGGTGTGGATCTCGTACATCTCCGGACCAGCAGAGGACGCGCTGATCAGAAACATGCCTCTCTCCTCATTAGCAACTTCTCTAGCAATAAGCTTCTGAAGCGAAATCACCGAAGGCTTCTGGTCCTGTGAGAGTTAAGAGGATGCATGGGTGAAACCGCAGCATCTCTAAACCAAGAGTCACATGGAACCCAGGAGCCTTCTCCCCCCCTCGTCATCCTTTCAGAAGACATCAGAAGAAGTTCTCCAATGGAGAGGGGAAAGGGTATCACATTAGCTCTGCCGTGGCTACGACGATGTTTGTTTGACACCATCAACTGGAGACACACCACTCAACACATCAGCTTGTGGGGGACATTTCTTAATCACACCCCAAAGCAGATGGAGAATGAGGACTTGGGGGAAGAATTATCCTTACAGATGTCAGTTTAGAGACAGGAAAGATGGCTCAGTGATTAAGAGCAAATACTGCTTTCTATGGAGGACCTGAGTTCGGTTCCCAGCACCCACACTGGGTGGCTCAAAACCACCTGTAACTCCAGCTCCAGGGGATATGATGCTTCTTCGAGCCTCTGCACTCACATATGCATACCTACACAGAGACATACATATTTTAAAAAATAAGTAAATATTTTTAAAGATTGATAGTTTAAAAAGGTAATTTTAAAGCCGGGCGGTGGTGGCGCACACCTTTAATCCCAGCACTCGGGAGGCAGAGACAGGCGGATCTCTGTGAGTTCGAGGCCAGCCTAGACTACCAAGTGAGTTCCAGGAAAAGGCGCAAAGCTACACAGAGAAACCCTGTCTCGAAAAACCAAAAAAAAAAAAAAAAAAAAAAAAAAAAAGGTAATTTTAAAGAGAGATCAGAAGGGTGAAGAAAAAAATATGATAAACTACTGTGGTCAAGGAAGAAGGTATTAAAAAGGTGCTTGTGAAGGATGAGAAGCTAGAGCCCACTGGATTTAGAAATAATTGCAAGACAGTGATGAAAACAGAACCCTAGGAAATAAGGAGATAGGTCATCAAATACAATGTAGAAATGGGCAGATGTGACCTGAGAATCCCTAGGCATCACCAACCCCTTCTGTTCCAGATCTCAGCCCCAGAACTGCTGCAGCTCTACCCGTAAGTGACTCCTCCTCACCAACCAGATGAACACTGGGTGAGCAGGGCTGGCTCTAAATCATCTTCATCCGCCAGACACATAGCCTTGCACAAAAGAGGCATGCAATCAATGTCTGCAGAACTGGATTTAACAAAATTCCATCTGAGGGAAACTGGAAGACAGTCTAAGAGTTGGTGTTCAAGGTAGAATGAAATAACTTCTGCCAGCATTCACTGTGGCCTCTCAAAGCCTCTGTGCTATGCCTTGGGGCCTCACAGATGAGACCTCAATAGCCCCACACCTGGCTCAAGAGCCATGGTTGAAAGAAGGCCAGAAGAATGTCTGCAGGATGAGAAGGATGTGGGGGATGGAATCTGCTTTGGTCTGTGGTTCCCACCACTGTTTAGAGAGCCAGCTACAGCATGTAGTTTTGTTCTTCCTTGTGGACTGAGGTAAGACTTTATCCAGAGTTTGCCATTCTATATTCTCCCCTACTGATTTCCTGGCACTGGCTTGCCTGTCTTCCCAGTATTACATAGCTATGCCACATCTGGAGTTATTGGCCAAGGCATCTCTGGAGTGCTTTTCATGTTTTTCAGAACAGTCTGGGGAAAAAAAATAGATCATGATGGAATAGACTTCTGGTCAACCCAGTCCCATGCTTGGCCTCTGGAAATGGAGGCTAAATCAGTTTTAAAGCAGATCTTGAATCCCCTCTGTAATGAGAGAGGTCCTCTATCTAAGCATTATTAAGATCCCTTTTTTTTGTATTAGAGATCTATGTTTTGGCTTCCTCTGAATGTATATATGTAAAAATGCAAGGTGAGTTTGAGTTGCTTGATATGAAAGAATGTGAAATTATTATTAGTTGGTTAGTGTTCCAGAGGAAGGGAGGTGGTGGCAAGATCTTTCAAAAGTGAAGAATAAATAAAGAGTAGAAAGGAGCATTAATTAAATTCCTACCAACCAGAAGGCATCAAGGGCAAGCTTGTCACTATTCATATTAACTACACAAACACTGGTGAAAAACAAGATTCAACATCCCCAGGAACGAAGGCAACAAATCAACTTTGGGGACAGAGGTCACACACCAATGGTGGAGGGGCCTAATGCAGTCTGCCTGCCAGGACAGTTTGCTGTGCCATAGCATTTTAAAGCCATTTCTTAAGGCTAGCAACATTTGTGAGTATTAGTCTCCACCTTTTAGAAATACTATAGAGTTGGGGGTGTGTGGTAGAAACAGAATACTGGCTAACCTGGACCATATTCTCACTTAATTTATAAACACTGGTCACTAAGCATGACTCACCTTGACCCTGGACATGTGCTCACTAATTGAGGACAGTCCCCACTGCTTTCCACTGTCTTCATCATACTCACTGTTGACTTCACTCATTTACATCCCTGCTCAATCTCTACAGACATCTGGAATCGAAGGCCTCTGATAGAGGGGAAGGGGGGAAGGAGAGGCTGTCTGTTGCTGTGGGGTGTTCTGTATGCTGTGACTGTGTTGCCGCGGTTGGTTGATAAATAAAACGCTGATTGGCCAGTAGCCAGGCAGGAAGTATAGGTGGGATAAGCAGACAAGGAGAATTCTGGGAAGGAGGAAGGCTGAGTCAGGAGACGCCAGCCTACTGTCCAGGAAGCAGCATGTAATGGCATACAGGTAAAGCCACAGAACACATGGTGAGATTAACAAAAATGGGCTGAGTTTAAATGTAAGAGCTAGTCAGTGGTAGGCCTAAGCTAATGGCTGAGCAGTTTTAATTAATATAAGCTTCCGGGTGATTATTTTATAAGTGGCTGTGGGGTCCATGGGGCTGGGCAGGACCAGAGAAAACTTCAGCTAGAGTCTATCTCCAGTCCAACTGCTACCCCATCTCCACTGGTGCTGGCTCTACCAGCTAGTGATCCCACAGGGGCAAAAAGATCTTAAGCTTGCTTCACATTTTAAATTTAAACTTATAGGTGGACATGTTCATGCTGTCTTTTCTACTGTTTCAATGTTGAAATTGCCTTCTTTACTATTCAAGAGAGCCTTCCTGAATTTCTGGAATACTCCAGAAAGTAGATGCATCTACTTTATTCTAGATCCTATTTCCAGCTGAATGATCTTTTAAAAAAAAAAAAATTAAGCTGGGTCTGAAGAGATAGATGGCTCGGAGGTTAAGTGTGTTAAATCTTCCAGAGGACCCAGAGTTTGTTTCCTAGCACCCACGCCTGGAGGCTCACAACCACCTGTAACTCTGGCTCCAGGAGATCTGACACCCTTTTCTGACCTCTGAGGGTACCTGCATGTGCGCGCATGCGCACGCACACACACACACACACACACACACACACACACACACACACACACACACATTAAAACACTCCTCTAAGGACACTACTTTCTACTCATTACTTTCAGATCCTTCTGGTAGTTTCCAAATTCTTCATTTTTTCTATGCACCAAGATAAGCACTGATGAAAGGTTTTTTTCTACTGAACAAAGGGAATGAAGAATCTCACCTCTGGGTCCTAGAAAAAGGACAACTTTCTAAAACATTATATGGGAACTAGGAAACCCAGACATGTGCATATGCTGAGGTAATGAATCAGCTCCCTAAGACCATCACTGTAAGGTATCTATGACACAGGAGCTACTATCAGATACATGTAGAAAGCATATGACCTAAAAATAGGGTACTTGACTCTCAAAGGTTAAGAGAATGCTTCCTCCTTTGCTCCTCAATATCACCTTTATGCAGGTATGTGCTATACTTCTAGAAACAGCCAACAGCAGTCTTCTGTCTTCCACAGCCAGAAAGTCTACCAAAGAGAGCTGAGCTTATTTGGTGGGTTGCATTCCTAGCCCCCTTCCTCCTCCAAAAGGTGGTACATATAACCCCAGGAGTCATGTCATACTCCAAATCATACTGTAAATTGAACATCACAGCTTGATCCTAATCCACATGCTATGCTGTTTTAGGAAACACAGTATTTGCCTTTGTCTTGTGCCTTTTTTTTCTGGTCTCACTATGTAGCCCTGGCTGTCCTTGGAACTCACTATGAAGACCAGGCTGGCCTCGAACTCACAGAGATCCACCTGCCTCTGCCTCCTGAGTGATAGGACTAAAGGCATGCACCACCACCGCCCAGCTTGTGTCATTTTCTTGATCAGTCAGCATGCTATTAGGCTTATCAGACCACTCAGAAAGCAGGATTCACCTCTTTTTAGGTGTTTGGAACTAAATAAATCTTTGTTTCTACAGAGATCTGCTGTGACAATTTCTCTTCCCGCCTGGCCCCCAACATCCCATAGATAAGCACAACAACCCCATCTTCTGGGTTTTCCTCTGGGTTCTTGCAGCTTCGCAGGTAACGGCACGGGGAGAGAGGCTACTAGACAATGGAAAGTTTTCATGAAATTTATAATAGATGAAGTGCAAACAGTTGGCATGCAGGTGGGGGTGGGTTTAGGGCTAGCCTCTGCTCTAGCCGGCATCAGGGTGCGGATGAGAGGCAGAAGACGCCTCTGAGGCCAATCTGATGAGCGTAGGCAGACAGGTTCCAGCCTCTCCTTGTCGCATCCCATCCCTGGCCAGACATGCTTTTCTGTTTTCGCTGGACAGCAAAACTGAAACTTTATTAAAATTTCAAAGTTTCCAAAACCAAGTGGAGTAATACCCGCTAAGGGACCCAAATCGCCTATCTCTGGATGTATACTAAACACTTACCTTTCCGAGCGTCACCCTTAAACTGTCCCCGTGAGCATCGGGCTTTAATTTTTCCCTACGAGAACATGATGCCCCACGTCACCAACAAGGGGCTAACCTGTGACATCTTCCTCCTCTATACCCTTTTGGATCACACAGATGCTGTAGAAAATACACTAAAATCTACTTATGTGCTACAATGAGAATGATCTACATACCACAAAGGGAGGGGATGCATGAATGACCGTAGTCATTAGCAGCCACTATGGCAGGAACAAGGACCTTCTTTAAGCCTGATGCTGTAGCTCAGTAGCAGAACATTTATCTACCATACAAGAGGTTCTGGGTTCAATCCCCAGCACCGTGAGAAATGAATGATACTCTTTTAGAAATCACCCTGCCTTCTTGTTTGGCAGAAGAGAGACATCACCACAGGTTACAGATGAGGTGGGCAAGTGGCATGGTGAGACGCCCATCCAGCAGGACAAAAGAACAAGGTGTTGGAAACTATCCATGCCCAACACTGATACCTCAGTTGCCAGAGCTGAGCACAGAGGACGGGGTGAAGGTGGAGACCAGAGAAAAGACCCAGATAGCCAGGGAGGAGGGAGGGACTTGAGGCCCTGAGGGCAGTGTCCATTTACCATTAATGCCGAAACATTCCAATATTTTCACAATTGACGAAATTGCCTGCTGAACCAGCTATGAGGTCTGCCACAGCAGTGGGAATATAGTGCAGATATATTCTTGCCAAGCGACCTTTTTATGTTATTAGGAAGTTCAGCATCACAGTGCTAACTAGTAAAGATGTGCATCGGGTGATGATATACTTACAACAGCTGCAAAGATGTATTTCTGGTCTTTTTCTTGTAGGAAGAGCAGCACATCAGTTAGAAGCAGAGCCAGGATGTCTTCAGAGACAAAACCATGACAGTATTAATGAAGGGAACCACAGCCTGGATGACTTTACTAGCTATTTTAATTTCATGCTTGACATTTAAATCGGTTTAACAAAACTGGAAGACTTTTCTATGAAAGTTTTATTTAGAAAAACCCTTTTACTATGATAGCTAATATCTACCATAGTTAAAATGCACAGAAAGTTGTTTAAGTGTATATATTTGCATGTAGCACCATAGATAAACTACAGGATTATAACAAGAACTAATTCTCTAGAAAGTATTTAAGAGCAGTTTTCAAAACGAAAGGAAAAAATCTATATAAAAGAAGGCCCTGAGATGGTGAGATGGTGTGTGCCTGGAATCCCAGTACTTGTGAGGCTGAGGCTGAAGGATCATGAGTTTGAGGCCAGCCTTTTGTCACATGTACCCCCTCCCCCCATGAAAGAAGGTCCTAAGAGAATAGAACATGCCCTTCCCTTTAGGGGAAATGTAGCTAATTAAATAAATGTAAGGGAACAGCTTCCACATCAAGTGATGGAGGGAAACCTGCTTCATCTAGGGCTCATTTCTCTACTTCCCTTAGAAACTTTGTAAGAACCCCCTTCCTGTGACCAATATAGTCTAGTCACAACAGATGACTCTATTCAGTGGACAAAGAGAAACAGTATTGTGTGGGTTGCAATTAGTAGTTTTTCAACACAACATTGCAAGCTATTCATCAGCAAATACCTTTGTTTATATTTCCATCAAAGCCTGCTCATCTTCTGGTGGGCAATGACCTTCAAGTGACTATAATAGAATAAATCCTTATTCTCCCTAAGGATGTAATTAATATGAAGGTGTAAGGTCCTTAGAGGTTGTAGAGGAAGCTGAACAGGCAAGCATTTAAGCTTGGCCTTCAAGTCCAGACCAATAAAATCAAATCTCTGAAAGGAGACTCAAGGGCCAGTCAGTTTTTCAGGTTCCAGAGATATAAGAAAGCACCAGACAGCAGGGTGCTAGCTACAAGCTAAGTCCTTGAGAACCTCAATAAATAGCTCTAGACCCTAAGCAGACTAACAGAGTCAAGTTTAAGCCTGTTAGCAAATTGAACCACTGAGGAAGAGCTTACCCCGGGGCCAGTATACAGGTAGATGTGTCATATTACTGAATAACCAAGATGATATTTAGAGTTTTCTCATTTCTCCCCTCCATGGTCTGAAAGCCCCAGGCTGTCTTGGCGCACAACAGACTCTCACTGTGTAAGGTGGGCTGTTCCTGCTTTCAACACACCACATTTAGCAGAAAATGTCTATGCCAACAATGTCCAGAACTCTCAACTTCACACATCACAGGCTTTCACATTCATGAAAGTACATGTGAATGATTTTTTCTCAGGACAGCAAGTCAAGCATGTGTATCACCCAGTCACATTTACCCACTGAACTTCACAACTTGATGTTTCAACTTGTAACAGTCAAGGGTTTCTATAGGTATACCCGCAAGTCAGAACCATTTTTCTTTTGAAAGTCTGTCCTCGGCTGAATGAGGAATATGTATGAAAGGAGGAGAGACTGGATTGGTGGAGCCACGGTACCTTTGAAACGGCCTGTAGCGGTTTTCCAGTAGACAAGGCCATCATGCAAGAGAGCCCTTTCTTTACTCATCAGGGCCTGCTTTCTAAACACGTGGCCATTTTTGAGCTTTGTGTATGTTTTGTTTTCAATTTTACTCAGGATCTCCAGCCATTTTTGGTTCTTCTCATATTCATTGACTTTTAGATCCACAGCTGCAATCATGTCTTTAATTAAGCCAAGAGCTTTGCCGAGGTCTTTGTGTTCCTCGGTCCTTTCTGCATGAAGGAAAAAAGAAAGAAAATTATAATAATTCAGAATTCTAAGAGAGGTTATTTTTTCTTAAGTTTTTAAATATAACAAAGACCCCGTAAGAAAGATATTGGATTAAATTCAAACATTAAAATATCTCGCTGCACCACCACAAAGAAGCCATACAATATTTGATATAAAAGATGGGCATCGGTAGATGTGCATTAGCTGACAATAAGATATGTGACTTTCAAGGAGAAGTCTGCCTCTCTGTGGCAGTGTCATAGTTTATCTTCATTGTCTAGGTGACTAGATTAGGAAACACGCTGCTGGGCATTTCTGTGAGAGTTCCTAGAGAGCCTCCACTCAGCAAGTCCCACCTTCAATGTAGGCAGCACCATTGCATGGCCGGGGGACCCAGACTGAACAAAAATGGTGAAGCAAATGGAGCGCCAACATTCATCTCTCTCAGTTTCCTGTCTGCAGATGCAACATGGCCAGCTACCTCACACCCCTACTACCATGCCTTCACCGTCATGGCAGACTGTGCGCCCTCAAACTGTGAGACAAAATAACCCCTTCCTTCCTGAAGTTGCTTCTCATTGGGTATTTTGTCACCGCAACACAATGTATCAAATGCAATAGAAGCAGGGACTATAAATTAACCTGGGCATTCCTCCCTTCCTAGAAACAGGAAAGCAGGTAGACCCCACACTGTGTTGCTAAGAACTGGACCCAGCCATGTGGCCAAGTTCATGTCCTCTGAAATGGAGCCACAGGGCAACTTAAATGCCCCCAAACTCATTTGCCTTCTGGGTTACATTAGCATAAAATCAAGGGTTTTATTATTCTAATTAAAATGGTTTTGGCTCATTCTTTTTTTCTTTTGATTATGAAAGAAATGAACATATTTTGAGGGCCCTGGGCACTGTGCCTCAAGGAAGCCAGCCAGGCTTATGCACACAGAATAGACAGATGGTCATCAGCTCCAACTGCTTTTTAAACCACTGGCCACTTCTGTCACCTCCAGACTGCCCTAAGGAAAGCCTCTGGGGAAGCTCCTAGAACAGTTTCTGGAAACCTCAGATGAAAGGGAACTGGGGTTTTTTTTTCTATATTTGATGATAAAGATCAGCTAGTTGATATTTGTTCAGGTGCCTGGACCTGAAGAGCTAAAAGGAGGGGAGAAAGAGGGAGAAGGGGAAAAAAGAAAACCAGCAGAGAATCCAGAGGCTCCCCAGTGCCTGTAGCTGCAGGGATACATGCTTAGAAAGAGCAGCCAGCAGTGGAAACAGTCCTCGCATTATCAGAACATGCAGAGATCACATACGATGTCCATCTCTCCAAGGAGGAGTCTTTCTCATCACCTTCCAAGAACCACACCATACAACTCCTCTCTCCTGACAGGGCCCTTCCCCTCCAGGAAGGAGATTAACTTCTAAAGAAACTTTCAAAACTAAGAAAGCCAAGGAAAGAAAAGTGGAGTTGAATTCCCAGATGACCCTGACTAATTCCAGGAGACTTTACAAAAGCTGACAAATCACTATCTCCGAATGCCTTACAACTCAAGATGGAACAGCACCAGCCTCCCAGGGAGCCTTTACAAATGTCCCTCTTGAGCGCCACTCACACCTCCAGACCCCCCATCTGCAAGTAAACACACCTCCTGGTGAAGGGACAGCTAGGGAAGTTGAGGAGCCCAGCCATCTAACAGCCACATGAACCAATGGTCACGGGCTCCAGGAGTGACCTTTGGCAACACCTGCCAGGACGAGGTAGCATCTGTGTGCCACCATGCTGCCTCTGCCCAGAGCCAGAACTCACAGTTACAGCTCGCACTGTAAGTGGGGCAGACCAGTGTTGTTATCTACCTGCCGATAACTTGGCCTGGGGTGGACCTTGGAGTAAGGTCAGTTGACCAACGCTATTGGGCAGTTTTGTCTCCGGGGTATTGCAGAGAGTTAAGAGAATCCACACAATGCAAACCCAAAAGCTTTCATTTTGTTTTCACTCTTTCGCTGAGAACAGAATCCATGATGCTTTCTCGATAGACCATTTTTGCATTCTCTTGTGCATCAAATTATGAAGAACCATAAAAGTGGTAGAAAGAAAGAAGCAACTTCTGCAAGTTCTCCTCTGACCACCACACCATGGTGCAAGCTAGTCTCCCCCACCCCACTCCCGCCACACAAAATAAATGTAATTAAAAAAATAATAATAATTTCTCAGGATGAGCTCCAGTTCAAAGGCTTTAAAAGCTTGCGCACAATGAAAGCACTGTGAAGGTCACAGCATTCGAGGCCCCTTAGGGCCCCTCAGTTGTGATTAAACCTAACAAGAGAGACGAAAGTTCTCCCAGAAGTCATCTCTCACCCTTTGTGTACTGCAGGATCCTCTCCACCAAGACCGGGTATTTTGTGATGCGCTGGGTGACGAGCAGGATGCACTCGGGGATTCCTCGGCGGCGAGCCAAAAGGTTGCTATTTCGGACCTTGAAAGGTATACATATTTTTATATACACCAATTATTTTACTTGAGAATTCAAAATCTACAACTGTATGATTTGTCCACACTTCACTGTCACCATTAGTTAAAATGTACACATTGCCATTGCACTTTGTATTTTGGTTGTTAACCACCAAACTCCAAGGTGTGGGGAAGTTTCAAGTTATACTGGTGCACTTCTCATCTCCAAATGAACATATTCTCAGGGTTCCAGCATTAGCAAAGGCTTTTGGACAACAATGGAAATCTGAACGTGTTCACGTTCACTGTTTTTCTAACGTGTCTTCCTCCACCTTTGCTATTACACACCGGCCCTTAAAGTCCCTTCCCACAGAGCAATCCTTTCCCTAAACATTTCCAAATACTCTTAAAGTCCCATTGCACTTGGGTGTGAAAAGAAAACCAGAGGGGAAAGCTGGTAGAACTCAGAGACTGGCAAACCAAAAATGTAGGACCCGGAAGCATGGGCAAATTTCTTCTATAAATAAATGTGAAAGGTAGGGAAAGAAGGGAGGAAGAGAATTCAAGTTAAAGGAGTTTAAGAGACATAACCACAAGCCAGGTAGCTGTGACACATGCCTTTAATCCCAGGAGGCAGAGGCAGGCCGATGTCTGTGAGTTCAAGGCCAGCCTGGTCTACAGAGCAAGTTCCAGGCCAGTCAAGGCTACACAGAAACCCTGTCTCAAAAAACCAAAAAAACCAAGAAAAGGAAAGAGGGAAGGAGATAGATAGATAGATAGATAGATAGATAGATAGATAGATAGATAGATAGATAGATATAACAGACTTATGCAACAATGAACCTTGACTATGTCTTGGCTTAACGATGCAGTTTCAAGAAATGAACAGTGAAAATTGAAGATCAGAAAATGACTGATAATTTAAGTGTGTAACGTTACCACAATACTTTAAAAGTGTTCAGAAAGACGTAGATGAAATTATAAGATGTCATGGATTTGGGTCAAATTAATCCACTCTGAAGCAAATTCATGGGATCCTCTCTTTGCTTTTGCTTTGATTTTTCTGATACACAACTCGTCAGGGTATGAAGCCTCTTCCCAGAACACTGCCAATATTCTTAGAGGCCTGGGGACTACGACCTTCCAGACACAAGCTAGCAAATGCAATGGTCTGGGAGAAATGTTTTACCACCATCTAGACTTTCCATCTTTGCCATACGCCCAGCACTTCCTTCTCCTTCCCCTGAGAACTAGAACCCAGACATGACAATTGCTTAGCTCCTTAAGACACAAACACCAACTATCGCCCCACAGTGACCTCCCACTCTACAATTAAGTTGAGCGACACTTGCCTTAATAAAATTCTGAAACTTTTTGTTCTGCTGGAGCTCTTTAAAGAGGCTCATGGCTTCTTTGTGATGGCTGCAGAATTCTCCATAGATCTTCTTCATTTTGCTTGCATTTTCTTCTGAAAACTAAGCACATTTCCATAACGGTTTATAAATGCACCCATGACGTGCACAGAGAAAAGAACATGTAGTTTTTATATATTTCAAAACATCACAGATTTCCCAAATATAATCACTCCCCTCCCCTAGGCACTTCTTAAAATAAAAGGAAACAATTAAGTAGTAAGGGTCAACATAACAGGATCATATTGTACTAAACTAATCATCAAACAGCCAAATGAAAAACATCCAGTGTTTTCATGTTTGCTCCATTTTATGCAACGTACTAAAACTTGTAATAGTATTACTTTTTACATTGAATGTCTGACATCACAAGTGGATCACGGGCAGGTGATTGTTAGCCATGATGAGAGGAGAATGGAGAACAGCCAAAATGCTAATTTAGTAACTGAGGGGAGAAGGAAAGATGTGGACTGAATGTTTCCATCAGCCTGACCTGCAGGGAGAGCTTCATAAAATTCAGAGACTTAGGGCAGTGTTAGGAAGCTTGGCTGCATAACTTAGCTGTGGTTTTTGCTTTTGTTTTTAAGACCACGATAGCTGTACATGATTGTGTCCACAAGGAAGGTCACTGCAACAGAAAGCCTCCCCAGAAAAGATTTAAAGTGCATTCCATCATCTTTGGCCTTTTTTCTTTTGCTCAGTTTTATCTGTGTTGATGATACTAGGTCTGAAGAGATGACCCTTAAACCACAATGGCTAAAATAAAGTCTAACACACTTGTGTATTGAAAACTACACAATACCGATACTTCAAAAATCTAAATGACTAAGGGCTAGAGACGGCTTAGCAGTTTAGAGCACTTGTTGCTTTTGTAGAATACAGAAGTTTGCTTCCCACAGGGACACTCACAACTTTCTGTAACTTCAATTCCGAGGAATCTGATGCCCTCTTCTGACCTCTGCTGGCACCGTGTGTGAAAATAGTTCACATATGTACATGCAGGCAAAACACCCATGGGCGTAAATTTTTTTTTTTTAAAGTTCTGTGATCTAAATGAATAGAGAGCTTTACCAAGTTCACAGAATGGAAGGATCAAAATAATAAAGGTGTCAATTCTTCCCAGGTAGATAATACAGATCTAACCCATATCTTATCAAAATTGCAGCTAGCTTTTTATAAATATGCACAAGATTCTTCTTCAGTATACAGGAAATGCAAAGAAAAGAAAACATCTAAAATCTTCTCAGTACAGTAGGAAGACTCCAGTTTTCAATTTTCCAGATTATTGCACAGCTCCCATTTTCAAGCCAGAATGGAAAGATGCAGACCCAGTGCTCAGCAGAACAGAATAGAAACCCATCACGGGCAAGAGATTTTTGGCAAATGTTCAAAACCCAGCTCAGTCAGGAAGAATGGCCTTTCAATAATTGTAAATAGAAAAGGAGATAAACAAAAAAGAGAACCCCAACCTTACAAAACTCATAGAAAACTAACTAGAAAATCTAGAAATTGCATTTTTAGGAATTTATTGCAACAAAGTCAAAACTTGGATTTGTAAAAGAAAATCTGTACCTAAACATGGCAACTTGATCTGTAATGGGTATAAATCAAAAGTAACAAGATGTCCTCCTACAAGTGAGCAATTAATCAAAGCAGGGTACATCCACACCACTGGAATATTACTCACCAGGAAAAAAGAATGAACTGCTGACACATATAACCACTGACATGATTAGAAGAATTGTGCCAATTCCCTAAAGACTACATCCTACATGATTCCATTTATACGATGTTTTTGACAAAGACAAAATGACAGAAATACAGAGTTTCCAGGACTTAGAGAGGGCAAGAGGTAAGTAGGCATGCGTAAGTGTAAATGGGGACCCTTGTGATAAGAGCATCGTCTTGACAGTGCAGATGTCAGTATCCCGATTGTGGTGTGGTAGTTTTGGAAGGTGTTATTGTTAGAGGAGGGATAATGCAAACAATTAAAATTTTACATAGCAAATCTCAGATCATAGCCCGTTCCTATGGAAACCACAGAGAGACAGAATGCTGAGCCTCATTTTTAACAACTTTCGAGTAAGCCTTATGTCCCTGAAGTTAAAACAACATAAAAAAAAAACCTGATTGGTTTAGATCATATCCACAATTTTGCACCCACACAAGAGTTCCTGTGATGGTATGTGCATCTAAAATACTGTATTTAATCACATTTAAACCATCAGAGAATCCAATTCCTCCATCTTTCACATACAAATCAACAGCTTATCTCCATGGCTACCTAGGATAGAGTGAGAGCATTTAAAATACTAAAATCCTTAGAGAAGGTGGCACTACTTAGAAAAAGTCATATTAAAGCAACAGAGGACAACTCCAGATACTTCCCCAGATGCCATAGGCATTCCAACCCAAAACCTGGCAGCGCACTGAATTCCTGATCTGTCTATCTGTCTTTCTTCCCTCCTCCTCCTCCTCCCCCTCCTCCTCTTCCTCCTCCTTCTTCTTTTAAGTGAGTCAATCATTCAGTAAATACTCCAAGTCCAAGAATCCCCTATAGGTGTTAGACTATGGTAATAAACAAATAAAAAGACCCCACCCCCACCCCCAGGGATCACAATCTCTTGACAGTAAAGGCTTTCCTGCAGTTTGCTAAAATTCTTGGCTCATCGTGAGGATAGAGCAGATTTTGACCTCTGTCCCAGGTACATCACCTGTGAGATGCGTGCGGGCTAGAGGAAGTCACTAGCCCTGGTGCTTACATCTATATCTACAGAGTGGGGAAACAGTTCCCACCTCACAATGCTATGAAAGTGAAATGAGACACACAGGGAACACACAGTTTCTTCCATAGCAAAATGGTACCTCACTCTGAGTGAGCACGCTTTTTATAAGAACCCCTACAGAGAGATACGGAGCTATTGCCAAAGGCAGGTGGCTGTGTTACTGTATTAGCCGACTGCACAATCTATTCTCTGTGACGTTCCCCAACTCCCAAACACCTGAAGGGAGATTTATTTATCCTGTTTTCTAAGCTAACTATAAAGGATTTATATCCCTCTTCCTCGCGTGAGCCAACATTTGACTTGAAGCCAAGCTTCATAATATCACAGTGGAGGACCTAGGCTGTAAGAAGCTCCCTTTCACATCAAAAAGTCCATGGAATTCAGTTATGACTGTGCTATCTGGTGGAGACAACAGATTAATCCAAGCCATGCAGAGGAGGCAGTCATTGACTGTCAGGAGCTATCTGACATCTGTTACAGAGCCAGGACCAACCAACAGCCAAAAAGAGAAAGCCCACGCCCCGACCTAGCAATAACTATAATGAAATCAATTTCATTTCTCCAAGAGTTTTTAATCAATAAAGAGTCTGCAAACCATAGCTGGACAGAAGGCTTAGCGATTAAGAGCACTTGTTCTTGCAAGGGACCTGAGTTCCTTTCCCATCACCCACATGGTAGCTCACAACCATCTGTAACTCCAGTGCCAGGGAATCGATACCATCTTCTGACTTCAGTGGGCACCTGACATGCACATAGTGCACAGACATGCATGCAGACAAAATACTCATCCATATAAAACAATTAATCTAAGAGGGAGGCAGGTTTCTGCAAACGCTTAGGGTTCTGAGACCAGCTTTGACACCCTTCTTACCTGCTGTACCAGAATATCTCCAATTCGGTTGATGACAAAATTCCTGTCATGGCCGGCGCAGGATTCCTGCCTGCGTTCCTTCATGCTGAAGAAGAAATGCCTGTGGGTTTCCAGCAACTCATCCAAGCAGGGGAAGATCTTGTCCACCGTGCTGTGGTCCAGCTGCAGCTCTTCCTTCATGCCCTTCCTGAAGACCTCAGACATGATGAGCAGGGTCTGGATGTGGTGCACTTCTGTCTGCATCAGCTCTGAAATGTGAGCACATGCATCATCCGGATGAGCTCTGTAACATGCCTGTTGGGCATGCAGCCTTTCCACATTTATATGAACACTCAGGCACAGACACTTCAAAGAAAAGAATTCAGAATCACAGCTTTTTATTTGTCTACTCCATACCCATTCACCTTGCACAGACCGGACAGATGGAGATACTAAATAGTAATGAGTATCTAGTCCTCTTTATCATTTCATGGTCCTTTTTCCATCCTCCTGACTAATGCTAGCAACTTCCTTCATATACAAATTCAGTTTTTGATCACGCTATACTGAGTTACAGAAACGTACATAATACCAGTTAAAATAAAGACAATTTAATCAAATTTTTATCTGTCACAAACAAGCAAACGGACAAAAAGCCCTACATGTGTCTCCTGCAACTCAATTCTACATTACACTAATAAGAACGAGGAAGTGCTCAAGACTAATAGGACCATTTTTCCCAAAAGAAAAGTCAGTGATGATTAAACATTTACAGTCCAAATACTCATTGTCCAGATATCAGAATAGGGCCCACAGATGGAAGCCAAGGGCAGCAGCTCGGAGTCCAGTGTTTCCAACAGCTTTGACCCCCCGTGCCAACGCTCCATAGAATACAACAGCTTGTTGGAGATAAGTCTCTCCTTGCTTTTTGTGTTGAGTACATGCATAATTAAACAGGTGATATGAAACAAACTGGTGAAACAAACTGAATGTAATAAAGTGTCCCAAGGCTTTACATCTTTCTGTCGCCAGACCAATTTCCAAAATTCCATTTTCTCCAGAGGAAAATGATGATTATATATCATACACATGTGTATATACATATACATACAATATCATGTGCATGTATGAAAACGTCTTATAAGGAAATACTTTCAAGAATTTAAAAATGGACAAAGGAGTTTAATAGGTATTACTTTAAAAACATAAACAAATGGCCACTAAGTACCCAAAAAGTTGTCCAACAGGGTTTGGGATAAAATTTAGTGATAGAAGGCTTGTCTCTAACAAGAAAGGCTTTATGTAAGATTATTACCCCCTCCCCCATCCCTACCCTCATCACCCCCCAACCAAGTTCAATGTCCTTAGCGGGGAATTGCAAATCAAGATCAAAATCACACAGCACATCACACACACTGGGCTAATTATAAGAAGAAAAGATAGGCAATAAACGCATGTTGAAGGTGAAAGCGGAGAGTGATTAGAACCCACGTACATTGGCAAGGATCTAAGAAGCTGCAGCTGCCTGAGTAAACAGCCTGCAATCACCAAAAGGTTTAAAGTGAAGTTACCATAGGACCTTCAAAGAAAAAGAAAAGCACAAAATGTCCATCCACTAATGATAAGATTTTTTTAAAAAATGGGACATTAGTTGACTTTAAAAAGGGAATGAAGTACATATGATGATCCTTGCAAAGATCATGTAAAGTAATCGGACATGGACACGGATGGACACACGGGGACACACACACACACACACACACACACACACACACACACACACAGTGATGCACAGGACAGAGAGTAGATTAGCAGTTGCCCAAACCCACAGGGAAAATGAGAAATGGGAAGTGAGTTCTAATGGATGGAAGGTTTCTTTTTGAAACGATGCAAATATCCTAGAATTGGAATGCTTGATGGCTACACAACTTTGGGGAATACACTAAAAGTCACCTGATTACATATGGGGTGTAATTTTATGATATGTGGATTATATCTCAACTTTTCACTATGAGAGAAAACTGTAACCCCTAAAGTGTAGGATAGCAAGACAACAAGTTCTACACGAGCCTCCAAACCACCCCCATGTCTGTGGACAGAATCTGCAGTACCAGCCATGGAGAGGAACTAGGTGGAGATACAGCATTTCCACTTCATCACAGGCAGAAATCTCTTTCACTGGGACCCACAACTCCAAAGAATTCCTATTTCCTTCCACATTGTCAGAGCTCCTTTAACTTACCCCTATCATTTCATTTGATTCTTTAACTAATTTATTCATTATGACTGAACTGAAAAGGAATAATATCCCCCCTTTTGCATGTGCTGAGGGGCATCCCTCTCCTCCTCTGGTGGGGGGGAGACTGATACAGAGCATAAAATCCAGGGCCTGCTGGGAAAGTATTCTGCCAGTGAGCTACTCTCTGGCCCTGTTTTATTCTCATTGGTTTTGGGTTTGGATCAGATTTTTTTTTTTAGACAGGGTTTCTCTGTGTAGTTTTGGAGCCTGTCCTGGATCTCACTCTGTAGACCAGGCTGGCCTTGGACTCACAGAGATCTGCCTGGCTCTGCCTCTGGAGTGTTGGGATTAAAGGCGTGCGCCACTGCCGCCCAGCTTATTTTTTTTTGGGGGGGGGGTTGGTTTTGGTTTTGGTACAGAATCTTGCTAGGTGCTAGGTAGCTCTGGCTGGTCCCAGCTGCTCAATCCTGCCCAGTGCTGGGGTTCCTGGCAGGAGCCGCCATGCCAGCTTTCTTCATCTTTAAAAGCAGAGCAGTGAGGAACCGAGGGGAAAGAGCTGCCCTGTGGGTCAAACCTCTCTGACACCAAAGGCCACATGACCTGTGATAACCCACCTGCATGGTGAGATCATGCCTGATAGTGTGTGAGGGTGACCCGAGACCCAAGAGACATGGCAGCATTCAGAACGTTAAATGCTTGAGGAACAAACACTAAAAAGGACAGCATCGTCCTGTTAGCTTCCTGTGATGTGACTCCCAAGGCCCCTGGAAGGTTCTGAAGCATACCCCTAGTTCCCTTCATCTTGATGAAACCACAGCCCCACCCCCAGCCCCTACCCCCACCCCCACCCCCACTGAAGACGAACAGGGCACCTCCTAGCAGAGGACAGGAAAACGCAGGTCAAAGATGATGAAGACCCTGCGTCGGCTACAAAGTGGGGTGTCTCGTTGAAACTACTTTTTCCTTCATTCTTTGCACTTTGGGTCTTCCTAATCAACTGTTTCTACTTCAGACTGCCTTCACTCCCAGAAGGGTGCCATGGTGAAATCTCACTGCCGCTGAACTGGATACTAAGGACTACAGCACACAAACGCCACCCTATCCCAGCCGCGAGCTCCTGTACAGTTTATACAGGCAGTGGTACCTTGGCCCGAACAGTCAACTGTAGGTCACATGTGGGCCGTGATGTCTGCAGCAAGTATAGGAAAGCTCACTGTGGCTCTTACATGAAGAAGTGGGCAAGTATCTAGAGGCCATACTCAAGGAGATGTGCTAAGGGTAGAGGAAATCAAATTTCCTTGATATCTGTACATGCAAGGTTGCATTTAAGCCTTGGAACAATATTTTATACCTGAATATTATTATCATCCCTGTTTTACAGATGGGGAAACTGAGGTCCAGGTGAGCTGCATAGTTCATTTGAGGTCAGATAGTTGGAAAATGGCAAAACCAGGCTTGAACCCAGGTCTGGACAGTATCACCGTCCATGCTCTTTCCTCCAAACCCCGGGGCTTCCACCCCAGGGGCATATTTGAAATGCTTACCAAAAATGACATCCTGTCTTTTGATGACATCCTTCTCCTGCCTACTGCAAAAGGAAGGGTCCACCACGAGACTCCAAGACTCGGCTTCAAACTCCCGGGCATCGCTGCTGAGGTCGCTCCACAGAGAGGAATCCACAACATCTAGAAAAGAAAAGCCAGAAGCACAGCGCACAATGCGTCCATCACAAAGAAATCTTCAGACACCAGGCTCTCGGGCTCAAACCTGCCAGAAGCACAGAAAGACCCCCAGCGGGGATGGGACAGCGCAGACACGAAGCGCCTGAAAACCAGAGAGGAAGCAGCCCGAAGCAACCCAACTTCCACGGGAGTGAAGAAGAGCAGTGTCCAGCAGCAAGAGTACAGGGAGGTGTGAGAAAACCAGAGATGCCTTGACTTGTTTGACTCGGTAACCTTCACAGCCCACGTCCTGCTTACAGAGACTTGATCTGGCCCACCTTCTTTTGGCCTAGGTTATTTTATACAGTTGACTCAAATCTGAATTTGAACTTGTCCACTTGGTTTACCCTCCACTTGGCAAAACTCGAAACACAGTGTGAGGCTTAAGTCCCACACGTACAAACTTTTCTGATAGAGTTAAACATATATACACAAACACCTTTAAGGAAAAGAACTACACATGCGCGTGCGCACGCGCGCGCGTACACACACACACACACACACACACACACACACACACACACACTGCACGAACATCTTTCAGGAAGACTAAAGCCGGTCTGCCCTAAACAATCCTCCTTAGAGATCCCAACTGGTGCTTATAAAGATGTGAAGACAAGGGACTTTAAAGAACAGAATCCACTTCTCTACTCAGCCGCCTCCTTCCATTTGGCTTGCCTTCCTTTCTAGAGGCAACCGGGAAACAAAATCCTCTGGGTTGAATTACATCCTACAAAACACACTCCAAAATGCTTTATTTCCCAGAAGTAGCAGGCAAGAGGTGGGACGTATATCTCAGTGGTCCAGGCAGAAGTAGTCGTAATTAAATATGTATTTGAATGGGGGATTCTACTCCATTCTCTCAATGGCTGTGGAACATTTTCCATGATAACTACACAGTGCATTTCGTTTTTTAAAATTACATCCATCTCTTTGGATACGTCCATTTAAAAACTACTTCTTAACTGCTCAGTCACTCCTGACTATGTCCCTCAAAAGACTAAGCTGTCATTTTAAAAAAAAATTTGTTCTTTGACATTTCATACACTAAGGTACACCCTGAGTACTGTAACCTGTCTCCCCACCCTCCCTCCACATCCTCAACAAGTCACCTTCCTACACTCAGGTAGTTTTGAGACCCTTCAGAAGAGTGGACTCTACTTCAAGTAGACACCATAGGACTTCTAAAAGGACAGTGGAGAGCTGAGGGGATGGCTCAGTGGACAAAGGGTTTGGACCTGAGTGTAAGGACCTGAGTTTGGATCCCTCCCAACCCACGCCAAAGCAGACAGGCAGGCACTGTGACCTTCTGCAGTCCCAGAACTTGGGAGGCAGACAGGTGATCCCCCGGAGTAAGCTGGCTAGCAGTACTGACTAGAATTGGTGGGCCTGGGTTCGAGAGATCCTGCCTTGATAAATAAAGTGGAGGGTGACTGAAAGAGACACTCACCATCAGGGTTAGACCTCCACATATATGTTCTCTTATCCATACACATGTACCCATACACATGTGAACATGCATATATACATACCTATGTGCATACCACATACACATAAACATGAAAAAAAAAGAACACAATAATACACCTCCATCTTATTTCTCACACAAAATATTCCTTTCAGTAAATGCTCACAGAGACAGGAGCATGCCAACACATCCTCTCACCTTCCATCATGAATGACTCCGTGGAGGGAGAAGAGCCCATGGACTGATACAGCTCATCGGAGTGAGATCTGCTTCGCCAGCTGTTGCTGTCACCCTCTGACTCCAAGGATGCCACTGACCTCCTGAAGCTGGGGGAGAGAAAGGGGGAGGGCACGAGTTAGCCCCACCAGCCCCCCGGGCCATGAAAGCGAAGTAGCGCGCCGAGTCTCACCTTTCCAAGGTGGTTCCTGGGACGCTTCTGGACAGCGGATGCACCTGTCCTGCGGCCTCCTTTCTCCCAGCTGGTAGTCCAATGGGCATGGAGGAGGAAGGGTGCAAGGAGAGCCCCGGCTGTGGGACGTCTCTCACTGAGGAGCCTGGAATCACAGGAGATATGCCATGTGCTCGGGGGCAGCGTTTACAAGCAAAGAAAGTCACAGACGATCCGGACGGGTGGTACACCCTCAAGCAGCAGCCACTTCTAACGTGTTGTGGCCCAGCCTAGAAACCAGTCACTCTGACACTTGCTGGCACTTTTCAGATGGCCCTTCCTCTTCTCATCCTTCCAACACCCATGCTGCAGACCGACTTCCACACCTCCCCTGGGAGACTGTGGATGTCTGGGGTGACCCAAGCAAACAGGTGAATGGAATGGGGAAGCACTGGCCAGCTTTCCCATAAACCACTGCTTGTACTCCTGGAAGCCAGCTTTAAACAGATGCAAGGTGTCATTAGCTCTGTCGGCATAATGCATACGGTGTGTATAAACAAGCTTGTGCACCCAGACAGCAGCTCATGGAAAGGAATGATGCTGGACAGTCCACTCCTTATGGAGCAAAACTCGCGGGCAAACTAAAGCCCAAAGCCCAGCTGGGCTGTTTTCTCTCATATACTGAAAACGAGTGGGCACAAACACATTCACATTTGGTGTGAACCACAAACAACTCTGAGTGAGCATTTCAGCCCCTTTGGATTGTAGCTACTGAGTCCACGCTCTAGAGCAAAAGGGAGAAATGTTTACCCAGATCCCAGGATGTAACAAGGGAATGTACACATCTCTGCTTCAGTCTCATGGATTCCACATAAAGAAGAGGAGCAGACGGCATTTAAATGTCTAACTTCTAAGTATCTATTCAGTCACCCATTTAACCTCATGAAAACGAGAAGCATCTCAGAATTGATGTCAGGAGATTTTTGAGGTCAAAGCAAGGGACTTTGTGACAAGAGATCTCCAACTAGCTTGCACAACACCACACCCAAAAGCATGTCACCATGACTTGGCACACTTAATTGTCCCCACCGGAGTGGTGTTCAAGAGGCCAGTCACACTCTGCACTGAAGTGAAAAGTGACCAGGCATTTAAAATTCCTGTCCCTTATCATGCAACGCCACTTCAGATAGAAGAAATTACAAAACCTCGCCCGGCAAAGCAAATGTGTTTCAAACTGAGGATACGTCAGTGTGCCTGGCCCCTCGCTTGTAACACAAGGAAGCGTCAACAGTTACTGTTTAAGAGCAACTACTTAAACCTCAGCAGTGTATAATTAAAACAACAACAGCAGAGCCATCAAATTTAGAAATATACAAATAAAACTTCAGCGTGCCTTTATAATTTCAGCATCACACTAAAGGTGCTAAGAAGACCACAGCCTCACATGCAGCTAATCCAAGCACGGGGTCTCCAAAACACTGGACCACAGGGACCGGTGAGAATGGGTGGATTCCAAAGCCAAAGGTTTCTTTTCTACTCAACTGTGTGACCCTTAAGGAGACTTTAGCATATATCCCTGCAGGTGAGTATATGCCACTATTAGGAAAACATAAAATCACATACATTTAATGCAATGTCTCTGTTGACCCCCCAAATGATTAAATCAATAGGCTCTATTCCAATCAACGACATTAGAATTGAGACCATCAGGTAACACTATTTCCATATAGTTCCCGTGGTACCCAGATCACGCTCGGTATACAGTGCAGAAACTCGTAGGCTGACCTAGAAGTTTAGATCCTTCTTGACTTCTTTGCATAGCTAAAAACTATGCCATGCATATGTTATGGAGAAGAAATAATTGGTCTAATGAGAAAACAAAGCAGGAGGCAGTTTTACGATGGAAAAAGTATGGTATACACTACATTTTTAAAAGGTCTTGTCATTTTCCCACATCACTTACTTCCAAGGATGGTTTGTGGCTTGTTCTTGTTGTATTTCTCTTGGAATTTCTAGTAAAAAAAAATATTAGAAACACATAAAGTAAGATCAAAGCACCACTGGGCTACGAGAATGTATGTACCCATGGTTACACCACAGAACAGGATTCTTATCTACTTCCTATTCATTATTTTATTTATTTCAAAGAATTATTCAAAGCCAAAAAAAAAAAACCAGTAAATACAACAAAAGTCGAGTGTGGTGACAATGCAATGGGCCAGGAAGAATGGGGGATGAGCCTCATGAATGCTCAGGGCTTAGAACCCTCGGGACAGCCGACATCTATAGCTCATGCAGACAGTCCCCCCAAAAGGAGGCCTCTACCAACACCGCCTTGTTTCTCTCTGTGTCTGTCTACCTCTCCATATTCCTCTTGCTGAGGATGACCACCCCAAGCTCTGGGGCATCACCTTCTACAACAACCCTCAAGCGTATCAGTTAACACCGAGCTCTGTAACAGCCATCCCCCTCCCCCACTGCAGGAGCCTCCTGCTCAAACTCGCACACACCTCACCCGTGACTGTGGAGTGGCGGCGACAAAGGACTGGAATGGCAACTGCCATCACCTTTGTTACCCTGTCCCAAATGTGCCCCCCCCCCAGCTCCATGCCTCCAGGGAGGCTCGCAGCACGGCGGTGCTCCCTGGGAAGGTGCTAGAAACACACATCCCTGGGACCCATTCAGGCTTACAGAATCTGAAAACCTGGGCGGGGACCTAGAAGTTGAGGTTTTTACCGCCTTCCGGGTAATTCTGAAGATGGCTGCTTGACAATATCGCTCTAAGGGAAAGCCTAGCCTGCTCTCACCTCACCTAACACGAGCGGATCTTCTCTCTAGTGTTAAACGTGAGCAGCTGAACAGTCATACACGCTAAGTATGTGTTACCACCGCAACAGTAAGTCCAACAGCCGTAAGAGTTCCGTGTCCAGCAGCAGACGACCTGAGCAAGCAAGCTAGGCAACAGAGCACGCTTACTCTGCAGTGCGCGGGAAGTTACCTTGGTACATGGGGGCACGGCGTCTTTGCAGCCCTTGTGTGCGTTTGCCTTACAGTCTGAAAGAGAAGACACAAACGTTTCCATCTGACGTCAGAGAATCTGAAGTTAAGATCACATCACGCTTTTATTATAAGAATGACACAAAGAAGCACACACCTTTACGGAGTCAAATATTTAAATGGTGCATAGCTCCACGCCAGCCTACGCACGCACACGTGGGAACTGTGAGTTCCTTGGAGATGGTTTTCACCGTCTGTAATTACCTTATATATCAGAAAGCCTGCAGCTGTGTGCTAGACACCTCTGGGTCTGCCTGACAGCTCACTTCCTATTGCATGCATGACGTCCTCAGGGATTTCTGAGGCTTGACTGACAGCAACCTTCAACTCTAGCATCAGGCCAACTGTCTAGGGGGCTGGGAAGAAATAAGCCCACAATAATGCTGACAGGGGAAAAAAAAATGTGCTGTCAGCTTCAACAGGAAGAAATTCCTATACGGATGGCTTAAAAGTTAACGCCACATACCGCTCTTGCTAAAGACTGGAATTCAGTTCCCAGAACCCACATTCAGCGGTTCACAACCACCTCTAACTCTAGCCCCAGAGGATCCAACACATTCTTCTAACCTCTGTAGGCAACTGCACTCAAAGGTACATGCCCCCCCCCCCCCCCCCCCGCTGCACATATACATATTGGAAGCAGGCAAATTAGTTGAAAACACTTTGCCACTTGCTCATATGGCTTCATTTCCCTAAAGGGAGGTAAGACAAGCTTTCTGCCCACGGGGACAGAGGCTGGGTTGTCTTTGTGTACATGGGCATCCATGGGGGCTGTAGTCTGGAGGCTGTCATGTCCCTGTCCTATCTACCTGCCACTCTCTCATCACCCACCCCTACACTGCATCACTCAGGAGGAGCCCCTGTTCTGTAACTGAAATGTCTTTGGGAGCTGGTCCATAAAAAAACCCATTCCAGCTCACCAAAGCCACGCTGCAGGAGACCCAGCAGTCCACTGTGAGCCAGGCAGGGGGCTGAGCCTCTTTAGGACCAGCCTTCGGTCCTAAAGAGGCATTTCAGCCAACTAGCTAATGCCAATGAGCAGAGCAAGGCGACTCTATAGCCTGGCTCTCCAGACGAACATTGAAATCCATTTTTTTTTTTCCCCTCTTATTCCCAACCAAACGGGAGGAAAGGAAAAGCAGAGGTTCTGAGAGACCAGTGCAGAAAGCTCAGTGGGAAACTCACAGGAAAAGCCAGCCACTGGGTCTCCTCGGGCCTGGAGACAGAGATGGAAATGTAGATTTTTGAAATGTGCTTCTGATAGGGCAGGGGAGGAGGTTCCCATGAAATCGAACCTGAGGGCATGGAGGGAGAAGAGGATGCGGGGCGGGCCAACAGGATGAGAGGAGAGTGGGCCTTTGTGAGACAGACTGCCAGGCAGGTGAAGGGCGAGAGCAGATTTCCAACTGAATGGAAGCGGACCCACGTGACCAAGATATCAAAGCACTGCTGTGAAATCAAACTTCAAAGATCCCAGGATGTGAGAAAGATTGTGATTATAAAGTAGACCAGGGGCAGATATCAGAGACGACACTTGTCTAAGAACAAAGCCAGAGGAAATGAAGCCAGAGCAGTGAGAGGCCAAGCTACAACAGGAAAGAACATCAGAAAGCTGGACGAGCAAGCTCAAAGGAGAGCTAGAGCTCAGGAGCGAACTCAAAAGTCTCGCTATTTCCTAAGAAAACCAACAAAACGATACGCACTGTAGACACATTCTGACAACATCCGTGTGATGAAAAAGTTAAAAGTACTTTCGCATATAGGTAGAGAGAAGTAGGGCTACTAACGAAGGACTCAGTTCTCACAGGCCCCAGACTCTCCCGCAGTAGCAGTAAAGGCTCAACCACACTGGACCTTGTAGACGGGAGCTTGAAGGGAAAGACTTTGGGCTAAGGTTTTATTTATCCATGTAAATTATATTTTGAGTATGGAATAAGCAAAGTGCTTATTTATTTCAGTAAACTGCTGTGGATATCATTCTGTATAAATAAAACACTGATTGGCCAGTGGCCAGGCAGGAAGTATAGGCAGGACTAACAGAGAGGAGAAAAGAAAGAACAGGAAGGCAGAAGGAGTCACTGCCAGCCATCGCCAGGACAAGCAGCATGTGAAGATGCTGGTAAGCCATGAGCCACGTGGCAAGGTATAGATTTATGGAAATGGATTAATTCAAGCTATAAGAACAGTTAGCAGGTGCTGGAGAGATGGCTCAGAGGTTAAGAGCACTGACTGTTTTTCCAGAGGTCCTAAGTTCAATTCCCAGCACCCACATGGTGGCTCACAACCATCTGTAATGAGATCTGGTGCCCTCTTCTGGTGTGCAGACACACATACAAACAGAACACTGCATAATAAATAAATAAATCTTTAAAAAAAAAAAAAAAAGAACAGTTAGCAAGAAGCCTGCCACGGCCATACAGTTTGTAAACAATATAAGTCTGTGTTTACTTGGTTGGGTCTGAGCAGCTGGGGGACTGGCGGGTAACAAAGATTTGTCCTGACTGTGGGCCAGGCAGGAAAACTCTAGCTACAGTAAACTATCCCATCTCATCCTATCCTGAGAGAAGAATCAGAAGTAAAGACTAAAGAATGGATTGACAAGGTTTTTTTTTTCCATTTTTGAAGATTTATTTTTATTAATTATGTCTATGTGTTTGTATGTGGGAATGCTCATTTGAGCAAAGGTGCTCACAGAGGCCAGGGGCATCAGGTCCCCCGGAGCTGGAGTTACAGGTGGTTAAACCCATGCCATGGGTTCTGGAAACCAAACTCAGGTCCTCTGAAAGAAGAACAGCATTCACTCTTAGCCACTGAGGCATCTCTCCAGCCTAAAAGCAAGTAGTAACCCAGGCTAAAAAGAGAAAGCTGGGCTTGGTGGTGTGCATTTATAATCTCAGCACTTGGGAGACAGAGGCAGGAGGGTCAGGAGCTCAAAGTAACCTTGGCTGCATAGTAAGTTTGAGGACAGTCTGGGCTACAAGAGACCCTAGCTTGACAAAACAAAAAGATAGGAAGAAAGAATGGAAAGAAGGAAGGAAGGAAGGGGGCAGAGATGGAGGGGTAGGGGCTGTAAGGCTATTGTAAGTATACACACAGAAGTGAAAGAAAACATCAAATTGTTCTTGAAGCATCAAAGTCCTTCCTGAAAAGTTCGGCCAACAATGTCAAAGAGAACGCAACAATACAATAATTGAGTGTACTAATAGAGGGAGAAGGAGGCACTCATAAAGGAAGATAAAACTGCATTAAATTATGAGCCTTACACAGCCATAACACTATCATTAATAGATATTAAAAGCCCTTATCTTGCCAAATTGCAGGAGACAATAAAAGCAAACAACACATGGTCTAAAGCGCCGAGCCAGAGAGCAAGAAAAACAGCCAGGAACTATCAATGAGAGTTGGCAGCGGTAAAATTAAATGTAAATAAGGAAAACCCTTTGTTATAAAAACAAGATCTTTCCATTACATTACAGATTCTCTCTAGCTAAATTAAAGACATACACCCCCAAATGAAAACCACAGGAACAGCTAAGGGACACACAGAGAAAGGAAAAGCTAGAGGAACCTTAATTTGAAACAAGCCGAACTTAATACAAAAGGCAAGAAAGGACATCAAAGTGCAGTAATATTAATTAAAGTTTGTCTGCGAGGAATGTTGTATCAAAACACAAGCAACTAAGGCCAGGCATACATGAGACTATTACAGAAGTGCAATGTCTATGAGCTGCTAGCTTAGATTTTCCAAAAATGGAAAATTCAATCTAAGGGAGTAATCAGTAATGTAGACAGAGCTGTGTGAAAATAAGTGTTCATTTATATTGTGAAACTATATGGAAAAAGTAAGTGTACAATAAGAAATAACTAAATACTCTTGATATTATCATCGAATGAAATCCCAGCATTAAAGACTGATGCAAACTTGTTAGGGTTGGAAGTGACTATAAGTATTTAATGCTGAGAGAGGAAGAATTAGACGTCCCTGGGGATGAGCCCTCTAAGTGGCTATCCAATGCCAGGTGCTCAGCCCTCAAAACAAGCGCCATACTAAATGGACTCAGGTTGTATCTGTATATTTATATGTGTGTATACATGGAAAAACAAAACAGTAATTACAGAAACTCTATATGAGAACAGAGGGGGGCTTGGAGATAGAGGGAGGGTAACAGTCAGAGGGGGTAGCAGGATATGACAGTAGGGAACTGAAGATGATGCAGGTATACTACATACATGTATAAAATGCCATAACAAAACTCGCTAGTTTGTACAATATTAAATGTACATAATGTATAAAATGATATATTAATATCAAAGTTTTCACAGGTAGAAATTTTTTAGATAATATGTTTCTATTCAAGCCATACATCTTCTGTCAGTCTTCCTACACTTATTTTTTAAAGCAATAATGGATTTGATAACTGAGCACGTCTGAAGTACTTTCAGCAATTTCCAGCTTCTGCCACAATGCCATCAACGCGCACTTAATGGACTCAACAATGGTGGGTCTTGCTTATGCATCAGTTCACGTTAGCAGACATTAATTGAGCCTAAGTGGTAAGGGTCAGCTTTGTGATGGCACCTATGGGGGCTATGAAAAATGACTATGCGCCCCTCTCCCCTTCCAGAACTCATGGTGAAAGAGACAGACAAGGAAAATGGCTCGGAGAATATGCCAGAACACAGATGGTGATGAATCATAGGGCCTGGGATTCAGGGAGGAGGGAAATGGCAAGTTAGACACAGAGTGGTCGGGCCTGGGGCACTAAGACAAGAGGATGCCGGCTTGTTGGAAGAACAGTAAAGACGGCAGTTTGGCCAGAACAAGGAGAGAGAAGAGAAACAGACCAGGCAGGGCTTTGTAGCCGCTGTAAGACATTAGGGATTCCCCCTCCCCCTGCAGATATCTTGAGAACAGCCGTATCTTGTGTCCTGGTTAGTTCTTGGTCAATTCGACTCAAACTAAAGTCATCTGAGAAGAGGGAACCTCAACTGAGAAAATACCTCCATCAGATTGGCTTATAGGCATTTTTTAAATTAACAATTGATGTGGCAGAGCCCAGCTCCCTATTGGCCTTGTTGCCCCTGGTCCTGGGTTGTGTAAAAAGCAAGTCGAGTGAGCCGCAGAGAACCAGCCAGTAAGCAGCAATCTTCCACAGTCCCCGCTTCAGGTCTTGCCCTGTTTGAGCTCCTGTCTTGGCTTTTCTCGATGGTGCACTGTGATCAGGATGTGTGAGGTTAGTAACTCTTCCCCTCTCGGGGTGCTTTGGGTTACAGTGTATTGAGGGTCAGGCCAGTCCAGGACCTTCCCTGAGACCCTGATGCATAGGGAAGGAACTTAGTTCCTTGTCTAAACCCAGGTATATGCTTGGCAAGGCCAGTAATGACTTGAGCCAAGGCCTTGGGGGAGCTACCGTTTTCTAGATGCCGAGAAGGCAACTCCCCGCCCACACACACTTGAAGGAAGGGCTATGGTTAATGATGCCCGGGTTCTGTGCACTCCGTCTGACGGACTTGAGATAGCCTCGGTTCCCTTTCTGCAACACTGCTAGGTTGGCCTCCTGCTGATTTCTTCCCAGTGTATGACAGTTTCTGCTGACTCCGTCCCATTTCCCCCTGCAGACTGTGTATAAGATGCCGTAACTTCTTAATAAACTTGCTCGGCATCACGCATAGCTTATGGAAGACCTTCTGAGTCCACACTTTTCCTACTTTTCTTACTTTCTGATCCCCTGGTCCTTCCTGTCAGGAACCTGTCATTAAAGAATGACCTGCTGGTCCTATCAATGTTGTTTATCACGGCAACAGAAAAAACTAACACAGGTGGCAAAGGTACAAAGGGACCTATTGGGATGGCGGCTCTAGAGCAGTTGGGAATACTGGTGGGGTAACAAGTGGGTGGGTTTGAAATACTCATTGAAAAGAGAGCCAACAGAGTTGCCGAAGGGCTGGCTGTGGCATGCAAGAGAAAGGGAGCCCTCAACAAACCCTCTAAAATCTTGTCAGGAGTATCTGTCTGTAGTGATGGGAGGATCAGCTTGCCAGTAAGCATTGGGATGGGATCAAGAGCTCCAAGTGGAGACATCCAGCCGACAGTGAGGGCGACAGGCCCGGACTTAAGAAAGTCATCAACTGCGGACAAAGAGTACCGAACGACCAGTACTGACCACCGCAAGGCAAACAGCTCCAGGGTACGTGAGGCCCTCACGAGAAGGTTTGTGTAACGTGTGAGCAGTAGCTTTACCCTTGGGGAGCTAACAGGATGTGGAGACGACACATTACACACCGGACCCAAGGACTTACTGGCACACTGGAGTGACTCTTTCCCCAGGAGCGTTTTATCACAACCCGAACACTGCAGAACCCCGGCGAAGGTTCCCGGGACAAACTGGTGTCGACTCAGTTTTTCTTTGTCTTTCGCGTCCTTGTTTTTCATCTTCGGAAGCAGCGGGTCACAATGGCAAAGTGGGAGGGAAATGCAAAAAGGAACCAGCTGTCAGCGGGCATTCTTACAGAACTCATGCATCAACGTGAGCTGACCCCTGCATGGGTACCTTAATATTCCTAAGGACCTGACAAGAATCCGTAAGGAAGGCGCACACACAATCAAAGGCGGGTGATCTAAAGGGGGCACAGGTGGAAACTCCACTGACGGCTGAGGACTTGATGGCAGGTAGGCACACCCCCTGGATTACCTTAGATTTGTTCCGAGGGCTGGTCATCCTGTTCATGAGGAAGCTGAACGTGCGGCTCACTTTGTACTTTTCAGACTCAGATTTTGCAGGAATGATGTACTCATCCCATTCTTCTTCTTGGATTCTACAAAGAAAGGACTCTGTGACCGGCCTTTATAGGCCTAACGGGGGCCAAAGGACAGCATGAAACATGCTGTACAGACGTCTGTATGAACATGGCTAGGCTTTGTTTTAGGTTAAAATGGTTGCAAGGAGAAAAACAGCAGCTTCTTAACTAAAAATATATCCCTATATATCCTTATAGCGGGATGAGCAGGCTACTAGATTTGATAAAGCAACAACCATATAGCAATGCCAACAACTGTAGAATCGGATAGAAGGAGTGGCCACCACACACTTGTCTCCGCTTCCCTGGATTCCTCAAAGCTATACTGAAATACTTGGGCAATACACTTTGATAATCTTGCCCTGGAAAAACTCATCCACCTGTTCTGATATGCCAACAGAAATTTCCTGAGACACAGAGAAACCAAATAACTGGCAGCGTGGAAGTGGTTTTATTGTCTTGGGAACACGGGGGGTGTTCAGTAGACAGGCATTTCCCTGGTCGGTACCAGCTGAGAAACAGATGACGCAGCTGTAGGTTCAGCCTCTCCCACTCAGCCAGGTGGTTGGCAACTTGCGCCTAGTCGTAGAGGAGCCGAGAGTCTACAGGCTGCCTACTGGAAGTAACTTCACCATGAACATTTTATTCTCCCCTAGCCCATACAGCCATTCCTAGAAGGAACAGACTGAACTATCACAAATAAGAGAAAACCAACGCCTGGTTCCTCAACTCTACTTCTGCTCTCCATGCCACAGAAGACTTTATCAAGAAACTATTAGTTCTTATTAAAAATCTGTAAGTTGTCGGCACTGTACCATGTTCTTCAGAATGCTATAAAACGATGGCATTCACTCCTTAGGCTCAGAGTAGAGGAGACTTAATCTAAGTGCTAACAAACCAACACGGAATATTAAGGAGTTAGAACCACCCTTCGTCCTGGTAGAAGAATGGAGAGCACACACAGAAGCCCCTGTTCGGGTATGAGAATGGGGGGGTGCTGCCCACATGCACATGCAGGAGATTGTTTCACCGTGTTTTAACCAAATTTGACTGTGCTGTATTCCATTAGCAATTAGCTGCTCTGGACAAGAACTAACAAGTTTAAATGACTTCTAAATTTATAAAACTCCGAAGAAGTTCTTTTCAACATCCCCAAACAAAACATGTTCAATTTCAGATATCAGGTTGATGACCTGTGGGGCGTTTACCCACCAACCCCACAGTTTCCCAGAGTTTTCTTGAGTGTGGGAAGCAGGAAATATTGGATAGAAGGATTTATTGCAGAGACTATCGCGGAGATAAACAGATAGAAAATAAAGGATAGCCTCGAGAGGGCCTGGAACCTATTCCAACGGGCCCTGACTGTCTCTGCCCCAGGTTTTTATAGAGACGCCAAGGGGTGGAGCAAAAGACCTCCTCCCCCAGCACAGCCAAGTGCAGACCATCTCAGACACCTGCACTCAGGCCCATGGTCCTGATCATCCTCTATTCGGATATGCTGGGTAAAGCCACCAGGAACCCAAGAACGGGCTCCCACAATGACCAACGGAATTTCTCACCATAAAGTCTTACAAACTCCATTCCTCAGAAACCCGTGACACCTTTTTCAACAGATAAACAGATATTTCAAATGTGTTAATATGGATCTTCAAATCTTAACCTTAATCAATTTTATTGATAACCTATTATTTTCAGTGAACTAGACTCGAAGCATTCCAGTAAGATTCCACTACGCAAATTGAGGATCAACGTAGTGGTACTTCCTTTAACATTTAGATGCTTTAAGGATAGTTAATTTAATTAGATGGAATTCATTTAAAATGGACAGTCATTGGTATGATGATGATCTGTACTGTATAATTGCCAGTGAACTGGGAAAATGCTTGTCTATTGCAATGAGCCTACATGGTCTGGAGTAAGTCCTTTTTTATCTTAGATATGTCCTTTTTTTTTTTTTTTTTTTTTTCCCCAGAAACTGACCAGTCTAAGTAAGAGAATCCCAAAGAAGGAAGTTCCTTGAGTAAATACCTACAGGATGACTAATGCAAAACATCAGGTGTGGCCGGGGACCTTCTTGGCATAGCCAAAGAGACACCAGGAATGGAGTCAAGGAGAAGACAGATCTCCCCTAGTGGAGCCAACTGTGTCCTCTAAGAGCATGAGTGAGAGGGTGAGACCAAGAGAGAAAAACAACAGAAATGAACGGGAGCGACAAGGGGTAAGAACGGCACCTCCCCCACACATGCCGTGCAGGTGACATTACTGTACGAGCCGTGACTTGACCAAGAGTTGACATGGCTCCTCTCCTCTCGCAACCTCCCAACAGAAAATAATCTTACTTTAAAAAATGTCTCAATAATCAGCCTACTGTTACTACAACTGTTGGAGAGACAGGATTCCGAAGACAGTGAATCGACAACCAAGATGGCTGTCAATAGGAGAAACAGACTCCTTCGATATAACCGGCTTGGAACAGCAGGGGGCCCATGCGACCACCCAGCAGCTGTCAGTTGCTGCTGCGTCGGCTGTCACCAGCGTCATCACCGTCTTTGTTAATGCCACCCTGTCAACACTCCATCCTTCAACGGCATTCCTAGTTTTCCTCTGGGTAGCTGGAAGTTTCTGTTCTTGTCTGAATGAACCAAAGGTGGCTGTTCCTTACTGCTGCTTTCTTGGGGAGGTTTAAAAGAAAACAGACATCTTCATCTGGATGTTAAAAAATTCCAGAGCGCTAGGATTCATGCCCCCAAAGTTAAGACTACTTCACTGCTTCCCAGAGAGTCCTTTTTTTTTTGGTTTTTCGAGACAGGGTTTCTCTTGTGTAGCTTTGCGCCTTTCCTGGAACTCACTTGGTAGCCCAGGCTGGCCTCGAACTCACAGAGATCCGCCTGGCTCTGCCTCCCAAGTGCTGGGATTAAAGACGTGCGCCACCACCGCCCGGCCCCAGAGAGTCCTTAAAGCTGACCATTCAGCCATTTCCGTCCCTTGTTCTGCAATGAGCCCAGGGCTGAGAATGCCAGCGAGGTGCTCAAAGCCAACAGAACTCGGCCATCTCACTTGCAGCCTGGTCTCTTCCCAGGCTTGGCCATGGCACCAGCTTTACATTCGAGGATAAACAGCTGGTTGCTGGCCTTCAAGCCTCAGATCTACACAGTAAGCAGAAGCCTGGGGGTGTTGAAGGCCGCGCCTGTATCAAACCTAACACTGCTAAGCAGAAGTCCACAGAGGGCAGGGGCAGGAGTGTAAATCCACAGAGGGCAGGGACAGGGGTGTAAATCCACAGAGGGCAGGAACAGGGGTGTAAATCCACAGAGGGCAGGGGCAGGGGTGTAAATCCACAGAGGGCAGGGGCAGGGGTGTAAATCCACAGAGGACAGGGGCAGGGGTGTAAGTCCACAGAGGGCAGGGGCAGGAGTGTAAATCCACAGAGGGCAGGGGCAGGGGTGTAAATCCACAGAGGGCAGGGACAGGCGTGTAAATCCACAGAGGGCAGGGGTGTAAGTCCACAGAGGGCAGGGGCAGGGGTGTAAGTCCACAGAGGGCAGGGACAGGCGTGTAAATCCACAGAGGACGGGGACAGGGGTGCTTATGCCATAGGCTTTCCACAACGATCCCCTGGCGAACTGTTGCTCGAGACTCTCCTGGCGGTAGAGCAGATCTAGAGGAATCCTGCAGCCTGTGAAGCTGGTGGTCCTCACGGCCCCTTGAGATGTTCAGGTCTGAAAATAACCTAAACCAGAGGCCCCAGTCCCCAGCCCTGCAGCCTGTCCCCTGAGGACAGAAAACGGACGTCTGTCTGACTACACTGACTCCAGAGAGGGAACAGTGGGGCTTGGGTAGCTTATCGCACAGAAACCTCTCACCAACTATTGGACAGATAGGAAAAGTGATGTACAGACATTTCCAAAGATACATCAGTGGACCCTGAAGAAATGGGAGCCCTCAACGTACCTTTTTTCTCCTGGTGGTTCCGGAAAACTGTATGATCTCTGTTCTGTAAGACACATAAATAGATAAATAAACAAACAAACAAGAAAGCTAAGATGAACAGCAGTCACTTGTTAGTCTGAGATGCACACGTTCACCAAACTTAACGTTTTATACATTATCAGTTAGGAAAAAAATGAGAGAACTGATCTTCGGCACCTGAGGCTTTATTGCTTGCCCTGGTTTGGAGGGGAAGAGGTCAATTTGGTAACTTCAGGGAGTGCATTAGCATCAGCAAAGAGAAGCCCATAGTTTGCAAACAGTACAGGAAAAGTGACTAATTTTGGATACTTCTCACTGAAACGTCAGCCTTATTTGTAACACTAATCCCCAAGGAAGTCCACAAACTGCTGTTTTTCAGCAGAGCACTGAGGAAGTCTTGAAGGCCAGCACGTGAAGGGTCTGTCTTCATGAACTGCAATCTCACATCTTCAGGCAGCCCAATCGGGGATCCGCTCTGTGGCTGATGGGAAAGAACGCTTTCCGCTGGCCTGGTGGGGCAGAAGGGCAGGTTTCTGCAAACACAGTATCACCTTGTTTACAGAGTCGGAATACTTCCTCTGGGGATGAAGGGGGGTACTGAGCTAGATGGGGAGAGATGGCGGGAGGGAGCGGGCACTGAGGAGCACACTACCCACAGAGCGGGGCGATCCTCCACCAGTACAATGCCGAGTGGGGGAAGAGGTGGGCACTGGAACACAGGAGGACGCGCCAGGCACATACACGGTGTAAATAAATACCCCAAGTTCTTGTATGTAACAGAACATCTACTTTGGGAAAAATCCAAGGCCTTTATAGTCATTGTAAAATGTTTTTCAAATTAAGTCATGATTCTGATAAATAGGGTGACGATCCAAGAAAATAACAGAGTCAAGCCTATCAACTTATAAAGTCCATTATAAAGCAACTGGTCACAATCTAATTGGATTCCATCCATCGGTTTATAGAAACTTTTAAAGCATGACATCACTCTACAAATTCTTAATGTAGACTATATTTGGACTTCATAGTGAGGTTGTAGTTATTATTACAATATTGACAACATTCCTTTGTCTAGAAATCCACAAAATACCAAAGGAAACTATAAAGCTGGGCTTTATTTTAGGTATACAAACGTTAATTGCTGAAGTTACTGCCATTAAACACTTGACTCAAAATAAATTAAAAAAAAAAAAAAAAAGGTATGAGAAATAACAGCAAGTAACCCTGTGGGAGCCGGTTCTGGGGTTCCTCGTGGCTTTACCCAGCAGGTCCGAATAGAGGATGATCAGGACCACGGGCCTGAGTGCAGGTGTCTGAGATGGCCTGCACTTGGCTGTGCTGGGGGAGGAGGTCTTTTGCTCCACCCCTTGGCGTCTCTATAAAAACCCTGGGCCAGAGACAGTCCGGGCCCGTTGGAATAGGTTCCAGGCCCTCTCGAGGCTATCCTTTATTTTCGATCTGTTTATCTCCACAAGATTCTCCGCTATAAATCCTTCTATCTAATATTTCCTGCTGATTGCACTCAAGAAAACTCTGGGGAACTGTGGGGGTGGTAGGTAAACGCCCCACATAACCCTTCAGAATTGACAAGGAAGACAGAATATGTCGAATAAGAACTAGAAAAGAGGGGCTGGAGGGATGGCCCTGTGGTTAAAACATTTGCTGATTTCACAGAGGACTTGGCTCTAGCTCCGCGCACTCATATTGGGTGGCTCACTGCTGTCCAGGTATCTGTACACATGTAGCACACACACACACATACACTCAGGCACATAACTATACATACAAAATAAATTAAGTATAAATAAAAGATTTGAAAAAGAATGAGAATTTCAGAGGACCTGGGTTCAATTCCCAGCACCCACAGGGTGGCTCACAACCACCTGTAACTCCAGTTCCAGGGGATCTGATACCCGCTTCTGGCCCCCCTGGCACCAGACATGCACATGGTGCACAGACATGCATGCATGCAAAACACCTCCATACACAGACAAATTAATAAAAAGTTTTAAAAAGAATTAAAAATAGTACAAATGCATCCTAAGTTTGAGTATCTGCATTATGCCTCATACAAGGAGGCATCCCCCTGGGGCAAATGGAGATTTAGTCTCCATTCAAATAGAGAAAAATTTAGTATTATGCAAAAATTCATCAAGAGAGAAGTAACAACAAAACTAATATCAATTTACTTTTGATTCATTCTATCAAACTAAACAGTAGACATTTGAATATGTCCTTGAACTAGACAAGTTTTCGCACCTGGGTTTTGGTTACATAGACACAGGCAAAATTATTTCTTCTCTATTAGGAGGTAAATTACCCTTTGTAGCCCTATGGGTGTGACTGGCCCTTAAATAGTATCGATGGAGATGCTGGCAACTGTATACTTTCTGTCCACTGGAATTCTCAATTCTCATTCTCTCTCTCCCTCCCTCCCTCCCTCCCCCCTTCCGTGTGTGTGTGTGTGTGTGTGTGTGTGTGTGTGTGTGTGTGTGTTTTATTGTATCAAGCTAAACCACATGTTTCTAATTCTTACCTTCTGGATGCTTTCAAACTTCATTCAAATAGTCCTGTCTTTAAATACACTGCTTAGAGACAATACTTTATTTATAGACTAAAAAAGCAACAAAGGAATTGATGTCATCTTTTTATTCCTTCTAATTCAAATTTAAATTTTTACTTAAAATTTATAACTTAGGGTACTTTTTCCTTAACAGTCAACTTCCTTTATACCATCAGGTTCACTGATTTCAAAGCTTTCAGGTCAGAAAAACCACCGTGCTAATGGTGAGGCACCCATACTGCACACTGAGTGGAAGATTCAAGTATGCTTTCCAAATAGCAATAGTGTGAAACTAAGTCACCAGCTAGTCTATTAATGAAAAGGTGTCAAGGTGCCATTAAAGGGACCTGAATCAATGGTTGACAGCAGTCTTGGAGAGCCACAAAAGACCCATGAAATGAAGAGGGAAATGCAGAGCAAATGTCTAACTTCTACTAGCTGTTATACCCATTTTTATTCTCTCTGAGGACTTTTAGAAGCATGAATGACCAGTCATCCTTCTCTGCTAATAATGCATCCCAGAAGAAAGGGATAAACACGAAGCAACACTGGCTGGGTGGCTCATGCCTCGTCTGTCTATCTTATTCATGCAGCAGAGCCTGCCGGGATACTTAGCACATGTCAGCACTCTGGAACAGCATCTCCAAGCTCGAAGGCTAGCGTCCCAGTATTGTTCCACGTGATGTCAACGATGCAAAATAGCAGTAAAGCCAGAACAAAGTAAGAAAGAGAAGAAAGGGAAAGGGAAGATCCTTAAACACTGCATGCTGGGGGAGCTGAGAGTCCTGACTGAGACCCGCAGCTTGCTTTTGGATGGCTCAAGGAGAAAAGAAGGGCATTGCCTGATGTATTGAAGTTTATTTTGTTTATTAAACTATTATGTATTTCACACAGACACGAACACTCCCAAATCAGCCTATTACACAAGAATCTGTTCCCAGGAAGTGTGAAGTAATTACATTACAAAGCCAAGTTTAAATCGAGGGCACTGGATGAGGGCAGCTCCTAGTAGAACTCGACATTGCTCATAGGTTTTCTATTTTTAGAGCAGAATTCCCTTTTGAAAGTTAAACACACTCTTCCAATGTGCATCTTTTCTTATAGCTACACTACGTTTTCATAAGAGTTTATCGTATAAATGTTGTATTTCTGCTTCCTTACATTGCCGCTCTTTCTCTGAATGCTGAGATGTAGTTACTGGTATTGTGAACACAGTATTATTTCAACTCTCCCAAGGCCTGGGCTAACTGAGGAAGGAGCAACTCCACTCTGCCCTGCTGGTCTGCCTCTGAGGAGCTGGTCCCCAGCACTGTACATACAGGACCAAAGTAATTCTCAGAATTTACTTCAGTAAAATCCTAAGGCCCTCACAGTAATATACCTGGAGTCCATTCTTGTAGCATCCTTGAGAGCAATGCTTTACTAAACAACAGAGGAGTGGGCATGTATGTATAATTCTATCAAAACTGAATCTACAACAGCTGGTGTCCAACAAGGGAAGGATTTTACTCTGCTTAGAAAAATCAGTTGTGGACTCAGAACTGAAACTCATCTGCTCTGGAACTGAATGAGTTCAAAGTCAGATGGTAGACAGGGCTTACCTTCACCGGAACTGCACACTGTGAAATCACGTACTAGCCGGGATTTTCCAGAAGAGATCTTGGGTGATGAGCAGGAATATGAACGTGAGCGAATCCCCGAAAGCAGGGACTCCTATGAAAGGCAGCAGCATCACATAATCACCATCACCGAATAAAACCCCAACCCATGCATTTCATCTGTGCAGTTATTCATTTGTCCTGGGAACTGAACTCAGGGCCTTGTGCATGCTGGGGAGGCACTCTGTCACGGAGGTACATCCTCAGCCCCATGCTCTGCTGCTCATTTTGAGACATGCTCTCACTGAGTTGCCCAGGCTGGCACTGAACTTGGGTTAGTCTGTCTAGGTCTCCCATGTAGCTGGGAACATTTTTTTTTTACACCATCTTCTTAATTATTTGCTCTGTTTGCCTCTCAAAGTTTTTCTAGGGCTGTCCTTTTTATCTAATGCTTGGATAAACTTAAGCTTTGTGGAATAGTTCTTATACATGTAAAAGAATACCATTGTACCATACCAACAAGTTGGTTAAAAATGAGAAAATTAAGTCACATGACTTTTTCTCTGAATGTTCAACCATGGCTTTAATTTGTTTTTTACACAGATTATTACTTTTTTTGTTAGTTTACACTTCTGCATTTAAACAAAATATTATACTGGATTTCCTTCCTTAAGCAATTTTAGAAGGTAGAGAAATAACTACATTCAATTATAAGAGGTTTTAAGCTTTCAAATGGCTGTTTAAGTTTATAATGTTAGCTGTAGCCTCTAGGGAAAGTCCATGTGAGTCCTGTTCATCTGGGCCCACTATCTAATAGACTTTCCATCTGTACTTCCCAGATTGATGCTATCTATGATTTATATGACTTTAGTATCATTTCTTTTAAATGACCCACCATTTTTGCTCCTGTTTCCCAATTATGTGTTATTTTTATTATTATGTTTACAACATACATAAAAATGAAAGATGGCAAGGTAATTAAAACATGGTTTTTTTACATGGTCCAGAAATTTTAGATGAATATGGAACAGGAATTCATTAAAGCCATTATGGTGTCTAACTCCTACTCCACAGAGGCCTTAGCATTGATCCTGCCCATGTATTTTTGAGGTATCATTTACAGTGAGAGTTAAGAGAAAGGGATGCAGAATCCTTTACTGAAATTAAGCCATTACAAACTGTCCTGCATGAAAGCTGGTCCTGCCCATTCTTCCTAAGTGAAAGCATATGGTTCCTTGGCAGTCATTGGTTAAAGAGCTCGGGGCAAAGCTGATCACAGAAGCCTCGCCCGGCTTCCAAGGGCCTTGGCTTAGCTGCCTTCTCTTGAAGCACCCACTGGGCCCAGAGACTGAGTCACTGGATGTCGAGCTGTATCTAACCCGAGCAGGGAGCGGGCCCGCGGAGCCCACAAGATGCCATCCTCTTCACTGAAGTCGCGCACAGCAACCATTGTTCACAACAATGGAACTCTGAAAACTGTCCAAACCCTTTTGGCGACGTTATGCTGGGTAATTACAGAGGCAAGACAAGCTGCGCTGTAGAGCACAGAATCTTCTTTAGGAACTGTTTCCAAAGAGCTATGTTTCATTCCAAGGAATGATAAGGTTTGCACATTCTATTCAAAACTCAAAACTAGCTAGTACTAGCATTCACAACCATAGCCATTTCTTTCTTCAATAGTATTCATCCACACTTCTACTCTTATTACCCAGATTTATCATATGATGTTCAAAATATAAGTATAGACTTCCAGGTTACAGAGAGAAAGAGATCCAGTATGGGGGTTAAAAGACCTTAATTTGAGTAATGACATGTGATCAACCTGAGGCCACCTAGACAAAACTCTAATCCTTTCAAAACATAAAATAAAAGTGCTGCTTATGTCTTAGATGGGCGAAGAAAAACCTCTGTATTTTGCACATACATAAAGTTATTTCGTATATTACAGGGTATACTGTGAAAGGAAGGCATCATCTTACTAGCCAACATGGTCTTGGCAGAACCTTGGCATTTCACACATTGTTTTACAGTAATGAATACAATATAAGAAGAAAATGAGTGGATTATAACAGCACTCAAATAGAAAAAACATACATGTATGTACAAACAGAAGAGTTTGTCTTGAAAAACTGAATTAAAGTACTTATTTTTAATAAATGTATTTGTTTATTTTATATCCTGGCCACAGTTTCCCCTCCCTCCTCTCCTCCCAGTCCCTTCCTCCCATCCACCCCCTTCTGTTCCCACCCCCCACCCAACCCCCATCCACTCCTCCTCCATTTCTGTTTAGGGAAGGGCAGGTCTCCCATGAGTATCAAGAAAACATGGCATATCAATTTCAGTAAGACTAAGTACCTCCCTCTGTATTAAGACTGGGCAAAGCGACCCAGTGTGAGTCGGGTCCCAAAAGCCTGTAAAAGAGCCAGAAACAGCCCCTGTTCCCACTGTTAGGAGTCACACAAGAGGACCAAGCTACACCACTGTAACATGTATGCAGAGTGCCTAGGCTAGTCCCATGCAGACTCCCTGGTTGTGGGAGCCCCTGTGAGCCCAGGAAGCTCATAAAATTATCAAGAAGAGTAAAACTTCAAGATGGCAAAGTGAATGGCATTGGCGATTAGCTTGTGAAGCCAGGAACGCCCAGCAGATGTCACCTCTGACTTAGTGACATCACCTACCTCCTCGCCTGGACCAGGCTAAAGATTATATGTGCAAACAAGCTCGATCACTGAAACCAGCATCTCCAGTCTTCCTCCCTCTGTGTCAGGAAGGGGAGCAGGGATATCATATGAAATAGTAACATTTCCCAAGTAAGTAAAAACGGCAGGTACTCCTTGTGGGTCAATAACATCAACCAACTGCTGGAACAGTTGTACAGATGAAATGGAGTCATGGAGAATAAAAAGCAGATAGCACACAAGTCCCTCCTGACATATACACAAGTAATTTTTCTGGGGGCAGAAGACAGAGTCTGTCCTGTAGGTAGAGATGGGTGCATTGAGAACACGGTCTGTGCATTTACAACAAGCAAACAAACACCGAGGAGAATACCTTGGAATGCAGAGTACTTGAGAGAGAAAGTGACTCGGTCCTGGAGATGTTACAGTCTGGCTCCGTGTTGGCCTCGAAAGAATCCAATTCATCCCCACTAGGAAGCCCGGTTCTCGAGGAACTCTGAGAGCCCACAGCATAGCAGATGGGGGGCTCAGCATGCCCTTCCCCCTCACTGTCGGCAACCAGGGCATCCAGGCTGGAACTAGAGCATGAAATAAGTCACTCGGTGAGCAGTCAGACAGACAGTTTCTGTTTTTCTATGTTCAGATTCTCTCACTGGTGTGAGATGCAATGGGCAGCCATGTAATTTCTCAATAATACTGCTTTTTATACTTTCCCCCCTCCGAATCTCTTTTTAAACAAAAATTTTTATTCTCTTCTTTGTGTGTGCACAAATGGGTGGGTGTGTGCATGTGTGTGCCACCTGCACACCTGTGGAAGTCAGGGGACAATGTGCAAGAGTCATATGGGACCTGGGGATCAAATTCAGGTTGTCATGCTGGGAGGCAAGCACCTTTACCGGCTGAGTCTTCTTACCAGCTCTTTAAACAAAATTTCATGTGTCCCCCAAATGGCTACTCCTACCTGGCAAAAGCCATTTTGTTGTAGAATATTATTTTAATTAGGCAAAGATGCATTACATTTGTTCATGCTGCAGATATTACTTTAGCTGTGTAAAAGCAGGTTACTTTTGTTCAAGCTGCATTTGTTTAATGCTGTAAGGATGTGTGTTTAGTGATGTAAAGGTGTGTTGCATTTGTTTCACCTTGCCTGCCTAAGGCACCTGATTGGTCTCATAGAAAGCTGAATGGCCAATAGCTGGGCAGGAGAGGGATAGGTGGGGCTGGTGGGCAGAGAGAAATAAAAAGGCTGCTCAGGAGAGGGAAGAAGAATGAGAGAAGGAGGAGGAGAGAATGAGGGATATGCCTGGGGCAAGAAGCCAGGCAGACGCCAGACAGACAGACATAGAGAAGCAGTAAAAGTAAGATATACGGAAAGAAAGAAGGTAAAACACCCTGAGGCAAAACACAGATGAACAGAAGAAACAGGTTAAGTTAAAAGAGCTCACCAGAAAAGAGCTAAGCTAAGGCCGAGCATTCAGAACTAATAAGAAGTCTGTGCCATGCTTTGGGAGCTGGTTGGTGGCCCTAAATAAATAGCCTGGTCCTCCATTTCAATTACTTCACAAAAGTGGATCTGACGGTGACAAACTCACCGTTTTTGTTTTGCAAACCTAATGATTACCAGTCCTATACAGCAGTCCTTCCCATACTGAACGTGCCAACTATGCCGCCCCACGGGGCTGTTAGCACCGCAGCCTCTGGCCAATGACATGGGGAAGATACAGTTGGCATCCCCTCAGCTGGAAAGTCAGGAGGGCAGAGGTGAGCGTAAGAAGAGACAGCGAAGAGCTCACCTCAGGGGGAGAAGACAAGGGTCAGAGAGAACCCGCATGTGAAGCCTCAAGTCATCAACATGAGATGGCCATTTTCAGAGACTTACTGTTAAGGATTCTGTCTCAGAAGGAAGTAAAGATTCTGCCTACTCTAACGTTTTTCTTCCTATTTAACTTTCATAACCACAGCATCAAAGGACAGAATGTGACTGCCCGCTTTCAAGGTTCAGTCCCTCATAACATTTACATGTTTAAACCATTCTACCAAGCACGGTGGCCATGGGTGGTCATGGGTGATCATGAGTGGCCGTGGGTGGCCATAGGTGGCCATGGGTGGTCATGAGTGGTCACGGATGACCATAGGTGGTCATGGTGTGTGTGTGGGGGGGGGTCCAAGGTAGGTTCTTCTTCCAAGAACTCAGTGTCTTATCCTTAGCACCAAGCAGAAAAGAGAATTGGAGGCACACTTCTACTTCACTTATTTCAACACCCAAATATCTTGGAGTCTGTTAGATTCTTTTTTTTTTTCAATATGAAGAACAAAACTCGATGTGAAGAAAATATTCCTGATAAATGTTATTGGTTTGGAGTTATAGTAAAATGTAGCTATTTCAAGGTTCTGTGTAGTTTCTGAACATACTTTAAAAAAAAAAAAAAAAAAAAAAAAAACAACCCAAATATCTAAGAGTGAAGAACAGGTTCATCAGAGCTTGCTGCCTATGTTTGCAGCTTGTGGTCTCTGCTCTGGTGAAATGGACTCTCACTGGCAGTCTGCAGGTGCACGGCCTTCCAGTTTCAGTACAAGTTTATCTCTATGCAGAGGCCATGGATGCTCCAATATTACATTATTTTCAGCGTTAGAAAAACATTCATTTCTCTTTCCCATCTAATTCAAATTAGACTGTGATTCTTCTTTGCTAAGCAATTAGCCTAAGGTACAGTAGCACAGACAGAATTCTCAAGGTTGCCTAGAGTCTCACCTTACAATCATATCCCATCAATGGGATGGGAGGTCAATTCACTGGGCTGTGATCAGAATGTTCCTTTACAATAGCATAAACTAGAAGATACCAGAGTACATTCAATATGCCATTGCATAAAACTGCTTAAATTCCAGAAAGGGGGGGGGTGATGAAAGGTGACTTTAAAAACAAAACAGATGAAACAGAAGGGCATCTGAGATGTGTAAGTTTTTAAATGAAACAAATGATTATTGCCTATCACCTAAGTTTTTACCATTTAATATTTTAAAATAGGTGTTTTATGGCTTATTTTTTTCCTTTATTTTCTCAAAAGAGCTATGGACTTTAAGCAATATAATCATTACATCTTGTACAAATTGTTAGGTTTTTTTCCAGAGAGTTGATTTTTATGATAAACAGTTGGAGACGGAAAAGACTCACAAATAGACTCCAGAGTGTGAAGGATGTGTCAGGGAATTCCAGTCACACGGGCAATGCCTCTGTGGCAACGGTCGCTCTCACGGCACACCACTGAAGGAGAGTTACTGGAAGTCCCTGACACCTTCACCTCCCCTCGGCTCCAGCTCTCCCAGAAGATGACTTGGTCTTTGGAAACTTCCATGGAGGGAAACAGAGTGGCTGAAAAGCACCCACACACAGCAGAAACTAAGACATCAGTTGACATTCAGACTGATGTGAAATCTCCAGTGTTTTGACTTTTCTGCTACCATGGATAGGCTTCTGCATTCCCAGTTTGAAAGGATCCAAAGAGAGAGTCATTTTATAATACCTTGACTATAGCCGAGAAAGAACTGTAAAATGAACAGCCTAACTGCAAGTCATCTGTCACAGGGTCAAAGTTAATCACAATTGTCCTTGTCTCCTTAGGGAAAGTAAGTCAACTATCAATCCTTTCCTATTAGGACTGCAGACTGGCTTGCATGTCATGGGAAACCCACACTTCCCAAAATGGATAGTGTGGCTGTGATTCTTTTTTTCTGCTTCCTGCTCATTTTTTCTACAAACCTGCACATCCTTTGTGCACAGAGGTAGGATTCAGAATGGATTCTGGGAACATCTGCTGTCCTGCTAAGTTGGGAAATCCTACTGTAACGTTCAGATATGGAGTCGGCAGAGAGCTGCATCATCTGGATTAATCTGCGTTGACCCACTAAACATTGCTGTGACCCTCAGGAAATGTAGGATTTGTTTTAGTTAGCCTTGTCCCTATATCCACAGTTTTGACTATGTGCCCCCAAATTCCTCTCATTAGCAGTTCCTGGCCTCGTGTGCTATTGTTCACATAATAAACTTCACTATGGTTTATTATTTATCAGGCGATTCGCACCACGACAGCATCCACTGACAGGAGGGAACTGTCACCTCAAGGCTAAAAGGAAATATCTGCAGTCACCAGCCTCCCTTCTACCCTGTCACCATTCCTGTATTTCTCAGGACTGGGGGAATGCACAGGAGAGGGCTAGCCTGTGGAAGCAACCTGACCAAGGGTGTTTTCAGCAGAATAGCTTCTGCTCCTCCTCCCAATAATAACCGTGCATGCGTGTGCGCGTGTGCATGCATGTGTGTGTGTGTGTGCGCGCGCGCGCGCGCAGGTGGATAGGTAGGTACATATTTTGATAGTGCTGTGTAGCCCAGGCTGACCTTGAACTCGTAATCTTCCTACTTCTGTCTCCTGAGTGCTGGTTTAGTTTTTCTGGTACTCTAAAAAGGAAAGGTACTCTATCTGTAGCAAGGAAATGTTTAAAACTTTCTACAACAGGAACATGAAAACACAAGTTTGAAGTTCTGGGAATATTTTCATAAAAAGGCCAGAATAACCATTTGTACTTTTTCTGCCTTATATTTCTCAAATATCTCTTTAAATAACCCACTTCTTGAGATCTGAGGGGCACTTAACAGACCCGAAAGATTCTGCCAGGATGTATTAAATCACACACAGCAGAACTGTATGGTGTCTGGCCTACACTGGTGGCTTCTTATCCCCAGTATACAGGTTCAAAGGTTCAAAGCCCCAAAGACCATACAATGCAATTAAAATAACTGCTCTCCAGCAGCTACAAAACCGTAAGATAAAACACAAACCCAAGGTGCGGATGTTAGGACTTGCAGTCAAAATACCCTTCAACATCAATACTTGGCACTTTAAAAAAAAAAACCTCAGTCTATAGATCCATATAAAATACACCCAGTGGATGGTGTCCACGGACACTCATCCCCTCCCTGTCTCTTCTGGATCAACGATAGCTCTTCTGAGAATCTGTTCATCTACATGCATGTTCATTTAGAGACCAACACTTACATACACATGCGTACATGCTATGTTCACCTTGATTCATAACTTCACACGTGAAAATGAACACAGAATCATGGGGTTAGGACATGAGAGAAAATAGATTAACCTCTAGAGAAAGTGGATACTGGCTTATTTCCTAAAGAAAATGGACATGGAGACACAGAAGGCACAGACACACACAAATACATGTCATCATGACAAGAGTAATTTTTAAAAATGCTATTTCATGTGTACCAGAAAACAATAAAGCCTGGATGAGCCCACCCAACTTGACACACAAATGCTCACCAGTCCAGGCAAGGTCCATCCAGCCTGCTCGCCTTCTCTCACGAGTGGCAGCAACTGTCTTGAATTTAGGGAATTTCCCCTCCCCATTCTCTCCTTTCTCTTTATAGTTTATGCACATATGCAATAAATTGTCTTATTCTGCATTCTGTAAAAATTAAATCTGTGTGTAGCTTACTTCTTTCAACTCCATACCTTTGAGGTGCGTATTATGTATACACACTTGTCTTTAGTTCATTTTCTTGAACTCTACAGTATTCCATTTGCACAGTTTAAGACTGTGTAACTACAGAGCCAGTCCCCAGTTGAGTTATTTCCTACTGCTGCAAATACTAATGGATTGGTCTGCTGGTAAACAGTAGTGATGAGACAATGCAGATAATTTTCCAAACTGTTACCGACTGCTCTTCTCTCCACCACCATTGCATTCACGTCACAAACATGGTCATGTCAGGCTTTTCCATTTCTACCAATCTACTCGTACTCAGTGCTGTGGTTTTCCTCTACTGCATTTTTGTCGGCTTTCTTAACTGCCCTCCTTTCAAATGGATATAGACAGGAAATAAAAGGGGGTAACATCTTGATATAGAGAAAGAGTGATGAGGACATCTTTCTCCCAGTTCCCTGCAGTTTTTCTCCAGAAAGAAGCATCTCACCTTCTTTTCTTGAGATGACTCTGCTCCTTTTCAAATTCATGAAGACCGAAAGAGAGGTTCAGATGAGAAGTGCGGGAGCCGGCCGGGGAGGTGCAGGGCTGCCGGGCCACAGTGTCCGCTGTCCCCTCACTGTCCTCACTGAACGGATGCCCACAGGGACTGCTGGCAGGAGGCAGGATGTGCTTGCAAGCCTCAGGCCCCAGAGTGGACCTCATGGATTCGGGGCTGGTATGGGCAGAGAGTCCCTCTATGTTTATATAGTTGATGTCCAAATCGCCAACCTGGACATTGAAAGAGAACAAATACCAAATAAAAACAGGAAAGAGTGGTTTAATTAAAATCAACAAAACCCACAGAATTTAAAAAAAAAAAATCTCCACCACACTTATCTTTTTCTCCTCGTTTGTGCTTTATATAACCAGAGAATTCCTTTATGATGTGTTTGTGTTCATGTGGCCTATCCCATGATCCTCTACCACTAGCCCATAATTCTCAAAAGGAAGAAGCCTAGCCTATAAACTAAGCAGAGCCTCCTGTCCTTTTAACACATTATGAGTCACCTCCTCAAAATGAGGGGGCGTGTGTTGTTAAATACCCGAGAAAACACCAAAGAGAACCAGCTGTACTCAAAACACAGTCCATAAGAATCGTCATGGTGAGTACGTCAGCTTCAGTTTCCCTACAAACATCACTAGATGAAGACCATATCAAACTACATAAAGGACATTGTATAACTAGAAGATCTTTCTTAAATGTCCAAACCTCAAATTACCTGTGAATAAAACAAGCACTAAAGCCAGCAAGCCACACTGTACTCATGGCGGAAGAGGCTGCAGAGAGTAGGAAAGGCCTGGGAAGAACAAGCAGGGGACTAGCAGGAAGTCAGAGGGAAACCTGAGACTTAGCTACACTCACTGGTAACAGAAGTCCACACTGCGTGCATGGAAAAGAGCCCTGGTTGATCAAAACACTTCTCTGAGACACGGGCTTGCAGGTGCTTGTGAATTAGGGGTGGTTGTCCAAAGGCATCGCATCTCAGGACAGACAGCGAAAATGAAGAGAGCCATCCCCGCTGTAGAGGGGACAGGAGGAGCTCCATGGTAGAGAGCAGCCCAGCAAAATGCAAAGCCCTGGATTCGATTCCCAGCACCAACGAGTGAAGGGATGAAGGGGAGGGAAGGGCAGAGTGAGCGGGACTGTTAGGGCCCTACATCATCAGCCGTCATCTTAATAATTTATACAACCAAAACCAACAGCAAGTGCTCCAGGCAGCAAATGAGACTCCAAGAGTAACAGGAAGGGCTATGGTGACACTTCAGTTGGCGAAGTGCTGAGGACCTGAGTTCTAATCCCCAGAACCCATATAAAAGCCAGCCATGGTGATGGAGGAAAGAGACGAATTGGAGGAAGGAGACTGTCCTAACTGTATAAACTTGGCAATCCTTTACTGTGTTTATTGAACTGGGCTGTCTGCGTTCTCCTTTTCTTATTTGTTCCATATCATTAAAGCAGTATTTCTTTTACGTAAAGTAGTCATAAACAAAAATTATATCCTAAGTTCATCTTTGAGGGTTTTTTTTTTCAATTTTAGTGCATTTTTTAACATTGTAATGACAGTTTCCCATGTCAAGTTGAAACATTCATAATAGTTGGGGTGAATCAAAGTAGGATCAATAATCTGTCTAGTGAAGCTTAGAACAAGATGGAATAAAAACTCAAAAAATTCACTGAAATTATGGAGATTACATAATAAAATTAAAAATCTCATTAAGACAAGATGGGCTGGGAACAGGTATCCACCTACCCATCACTGCCTGTTAGATTTAAATACATACATTGCCGCCCCCGCCCCCACCTCCCCCCCCAGGACGGGAGGAGCACTTATTGAGAATCTGTGTGAATGCTATTGGCCACTCATTGCCATTTCCTGTTTGGCCCCACCAAAGAGCTTTCCCATTCCTCCTGGCTGTTCTCAAGATCTGCCCCTTCCAGTGCCCCTTGGTGGGTTGATATTCTGTGTCCCAAGAAAGAACCCAAGCTAACACTTGGGGAGAGGGAGCTTAAGCTAGAATTCTCAAATGATCACAAAAAAGCAAGAAGCTCCATATCCCCGCCCCTCTCTCTCATTGGGGGAGTGGTTCAAATACCCCTGGTCACTTCAGCATGCCTTACCTGATCAATCACCATACAGTTAGCATAGACTTCATCGCCCCCGTTCAGCACGTCAGAGAGCTGGCCCACAGCCAGGGATGTTGGGGCATGCTTGGATTTTTTGAGGCCATCAAAGGAGTGATCTAGAAGAAAATGAACAGAATTGAGAAATTTATCAAGTGGGAACAATTCATCTTACAACCAAGTCTTGCCTTCTTGGTCAAACAAACAACAAAAAAAGGGCATTTTAACATGGTATTTCCTGTATTCATACCTTAAGAGTTCCAGTGCAGGTACTTTCTCTTCTATCCCTAAATCTCAGTTAGCTAGAACTTGAATAGTTCTAGACAGATAAATATTAGCCCACTGCAAGCATGGATTCCCCCTTCATGGGAGACCTTTACATTCTCCCACATTAAACTCTACTCCATTTCCTTTACTAATCACATGGAAGCATTAGTCAGTGTCACACTTCTCAAGTATTCGACAGGTTCAGACTGGATGAGTCACTAATGATGGAAAGACAGAACTAAAGCCCAGCAGTGGTGGCTCTGGATCATCCACAAACCCTCCCAGGTGGCTCTTCCCTTCATTTTGAGTGACAGAAATGGCTTTTCTTGCTTCCATGGTCTCCGCTTTGCTTCAAATAGTAAAAGTTGCTCAGGGTGGGGTCCTGGAGTGTTGAGATGCTACTGTATTTGCAGAGAGCACAGAGTTCAAGGCAATAAAACCTGTGCAAGCCAGAAGCCTGGCTTCCTGTGCCCGGTCTGTTTATTCAATCTCCAGACACCTCCGTGGAGACTTCCCATCTGTAAGAGCAGAGTAACGCCACTCTTGTCTTTGTGTGCTTATGGCAGTGAAATCAGTCTGGACACGTACAGCAGTTGGCAGTAAGTGCTCCATTAATATGATATGTTACTGTTATTAATGTTTTGCTGTCATTCTTAAGATCTTTAATTATGATCAGTATGAAGTACAAGGACAATAATACTAACCATAGTATTGTATCTGTAAGTGATGGGGGTAGATTCATGGTATGGCCACACACAGTGCCACTTAGCAAGTTTTCTTGGATACAAAAGGGAAAGAATGGCGCTGGGTGTGGTGGCCCATGCCTTCAAACCCAGCAGAGAGGCAGAAACAGGTGGATCTCTGTGTATTTGAGACAAGCTTGGTCAACATAGCCAAGTTCTAGGCCAGCCAGGGCTACATAGTAAGACCTATCTTAAAAAAAAAAAAGGGTCAGTATGTCCCAAAGCCATAGAATTGGCATGTATCTCCCTGCCTGTCTTACTTCTGTCACAGGGTAAAATCAGACTGTGAGTCATGATTCATGACTACTGGGTTGATGTTCTATATTTTAAAGTTCTATTTTTCCACAGAAAGTTCTGGAGGACATAAAAGATATAAAGATATATGAATTGATGACCCTGGCTTCAGATTACAAATCTAGATCTACTTACCCCCACAGAACACTAAAATTAACTTTTATTAAGTGTCTTAAGAAAATATACAAAGTAGAAGGAAGTGTTTTCTTATAACCATAGTTGATTATTTTATTAATTTATTTAACTAGCTAGCAATGAGATACGTACAAAGCCCACAGGCACTTCGAGAGTATGACCTTTATGATCAGCGGCTATACCCATTAATTCTAGTTACATGGAAGAGGCTCCATTAGTTATAAATCAAGGATGCGGGAAAACACTTTCACTGTTCTGATCATTTGTCATTCTGGAAAATGTTTGAAAGCAGTCACAAATAAATGCAACATGGCCTTGTAGCATGTGATTAATCAGCTGGACTGGTCTATGGTGTTTTGCTTTTACAGATGTGAAACACCTGGCATTTTTGCCGTCACACTTAGAGGCCATTCATCTCCCTTCTGATGGCTGCCCTCGTAAGACTTCATTCATAACTAGATTAAGAAGGCAACAAGCAATGGACAATTTTAAAGATACAGAATCAAGTGAAATCTCACCCCAAATTGGTGTTCTGATGAATGTACTTCTCTGTCACCAACAGCTTGACTGTTTTTTTTTTTTCCTGTGTGCATGTGTGCATATACACATATAAGTGTCTGGGGAGGTTTGAGGAGGCCAGACAAGGGCATCAGATCTTCTGGGGCTAGAGTCACAGGTAGTAGTGAGCCCTCCAGATGAGGGTGCTGGAGTCAAACTCTGATCCTCTGAAAGAGCAAGTGCAAGAGCAGGCATCTCTCCAGCCCCCAAGAGCCTTGTTCTTAATGACCACAGTTCTGAACACTGTGTTCAGAACTCCAAGCACTTGCTCCAGCGATGAGCAGAACCATAAATTACTGCTGTTTTCCAGCACGGAGGTAGAATGTACTTTGTCCATTATAAACCTGTGCTCTACATGCCATCAGGGTCAATATGGAGACTGTATCCATGCCACAAAACAAACTACGGTGACTAAGGATGGAGACTTGGAGTCTAATTTGTTTTCTGAATTATTAATTTGATCAGGGCTTAGAAAAGGACATGATTGAGTTACAAAGACAGGGCTGTGAATGACCCTTAGCAATAACTGTAAATATTCAAAGCTTTGAAAATCATTTTTCCTTATATATTTGGTTCACAAATGCATTTTGTAGCCAAATCTAAGTGGAACTCATGTAAAGTCTTTATTTCCCTCACTTGAGGTCAACATTCAGACATTTGCCACAGAGATATTATGAAGCTAGATGACTGTAGAGTCCCAGTGTCTCCTATGAGAGTCACAACTCACAAAGTACAAGCCGCATGTCAAAAAGACAGTTCCCCAATACAGCCAGTCCCAGACGTATGAAGAAGAGACTGTGAGTCTCTACAATAGTAGCCGCAACTGATATTGGACCAAAACATCTCTAACCTTTGCCATTCCTCTCTTAATTTCATGTTTTTCTACAGCAGCACAGCATCTATATTGCATGTCAGATTCACACACTCTTTTTTCTTTAAATGACATTGTTTTCAATAAACAGAAACCCAGTCTCTCCTCACAATGTAGAAAGGAATGGAAAGGCTAAAGGCTACAGAAGGGAAGCAATACAGTAGATTCCAAGTACAGCTACTACACAAGCTGGGAGGGAGCCTGCCTGTCCTCTCTGTTAAATTCATGGAGATTCTGAAGGACCCGAGAAACACTAATGATGTGATGCGTCCAACTAAAACTTTCTAACAATGGACAGATCAGAAGAACCTGATTGTCAGGGGAGATGGCTCAGTCAGTAATTTACTTGCCACATGAGCATAAGGATCAGAGTTCAATTCCCAGGACCCCTGTGGGGAAGAAAAAAAAAGCTGTGCATGGTGACACATGCTTGTAATTCCAATGCAGAGGAGGTAGACACATCCCTAGAGCTCACTAAGTAGCCAACCAAGCCACTTGGTGAGTCCATGCCAATGAAAGATCTCTCTTGAGTAAACAGCAAGATGGCCAACCCTTGAGGAAGGACACTGAGGTTGTACTCTGGCTTCCACAGGCTCACAAACACACGTGCCCCCCCGACACACACACACAGAGCAACTTGCAAAAGGAATACCGAATTACTACAGGTTGACTGTGAAATGTCCCCTATGAGCTCCTATGTGTGAAAACTTGCTCCCCACCTAGAAGTACTGTTCTAGGAAGCTGTGGGGCCTAGCTGACAGACACTGACAGGCAGTCAAGGTTGTCCCCACGAGAGAAGTCACAGCTAAGAGCTCCCATCCACACAGACTGAGTCTCTCCTACCACATCTTCCCTCCCCCAGAACTGTGACTCAAATAAACCTGTCTCCCTAAAAATACTGCTCTCACACAGAGAGGAGATGCTCTAAACCTACCTGACAGTGCAGCTCGGTGGGAATGCCTCAGTGTGAGAGTGACCTGGTGTGACCCAGGATGGTGCTGGCCACCTTCCAGACCTTATCATTGCTCTGTCACCCCAAGGATGACCCACTGTGACAGAGTCTCTCCAGACCCCAGGGTTGGGTTTTGATAGTTGTGTGTAGTGTTGGTTTTTTTTAAATAACTTTGGGCCAGTCACGTGGTTCAGTGGGTAAGAGGGCAACCCTGAGGAGTCCCACCCCCAGGACCCATGTGAAGTAGGAGAGAAGTGACTTCACAGATTGTCCTCTGACTTACACATCCCATGGACAGACAGACAGACAGACACACACACACACACACACACACACACACACACACACACACTAAATAAAACAAACAATTTCACTCTTAACTATAACTTCACATGTTTAAAAACAACCCAAGTCTGGCGTGACAGCACACTCCTGTAATCCCAACACTTAGGCAATAGAGCCCAGAGGATCAGGAGTTCACAGTCAGCCTTGGCTACACAGTGAGTTTAAGGCCAGCCTGGGCTACATGAGGCCGGGTCCCAAAAAGCAAAACAAAACAACAAAACCCAAGGCAAAGGGAACACAGCAGACATTGCATCTGTTGCATAAAAACCACATAAAATGCTGCTTTTATCTCCCTTCCAGTAGGATTTCTCTCCCATGACTCAAGGACGAAAGCTTCTAAATCTGAGGGATTACAGCTTCAGAGGGGAAATCGGTCAGAGATGGCGTGTCCCCAGAACGGCGGGGGCGGGCGGTTCAGGAATGAGCAGACAGAGTGGATGCTGGGCCAGCTTCTTCCTGAGGACCCCACAGACTCAACAGCTGTTCAGGGGATCCCCAGTCCTCCTTCGGGTATTATCCTCGCTCCTGGGTCGCTCCACTGGGGCTCCCTAAAGCACAGATTCCCATCAGTACTTCCTTACTATGCCAGATCCTCTAGTGACGGGAGATAACAAGGGAGGTATGTTCGTCCTGGGAAGAGGGCCCTTCGGCACCAAGAAGGGAGGGAGGAGGAGGTGGCTGAAGTGCCTCCTTCTCTCAGAGCTGCTACAAATCTGGCAGGGAGTGGTTACCCACACAGAGCAGCCTGGCTGTCTACAAAGCTGACTCCTGATGATGGAAGCCAGCGCGCCTTCTGGAAGGCCAGGCCTGGTAGCTAAAGGGAAGTGTAGCCTACTTGCCTAGTTATGTAAGAGAAACACACCCAGACATAAACAAACCTGTGGCCGGCTTCCTGCAAAGCTGCCGCCTGGCTGGCCTGCTCTCACCCACTCCCTGCCAAGCTCTCACCACAAAGGCTAGGTCGGGCTTTGCAGTCCAGAAGTTTCTTGACCACAGTCAGGCAAATGGGTCTCATTCATTCACTCCTTCCTTCCTTCCTTCCTTCCTTCCTCCCTCCCTCCCTCCCTCCCTCCCTCCCTCCCTCCCTCCCTCCTTCCTTCCTTCCTTCCTTCCTTCCTTCCTTCCTTCCTTCCTTTTTTTTCCCTTCCTGTAGTGTGCTTTGTCTTAAACAGAGAGCTAAGGGTTGGGGATTTAGCTCAGTAGTAGAGCACTTGCCTAGCAAGGTCAAGGCCCTGGGTTTGGTCTTCATCTCCAGGGGGGAAAAAAAAGACAAAAATGACAAAATTAGGAATATATGAACATAGGAGGGTTTCTTGTGAATCACTAGCCATGGCACATTAGGTAAGCCTGGCTGCAGGATTGAGTGTGAGGCAGCCTTTGAACCGGCGGCCACCACTGGTGGCAGCAGTGGCCCTCCGAGGACAGCCCTTGTCTCATCCTGGGACCCACAGCAGCATCCCCCCCCCGCCCCCCCCGTCACTCACTCCATCCTACTTTCTCTTCTCTTACGCCAGTTATATCTGCTTACTCTGTGTGACCATCTCCTTCCAAGAACGTAAGTCCTGTCAGGAAAGTGACTTTGAACATCTTATTCTCTTTGTCCCCAGTGCCGAGAAGCAGGCCAGACCATACTCAATATACAATCAATAACTGTGGAAATAAGGAATCCTTTCACCCCAGGAAAACAAACTTGCACCAGGAACAATGAAGAGAATACTCTTGGGGGGCTGAAATGTCTTCTCGGTTTCTGGAAGCTTCCTTGGCTTCGTCCCAGTTTTCCTTGCTCTGCTCCAGTTCTTTCTTCTTTCTCCCTCTTATTCTAGTGCTTCTCCCGTCATTCGCCATGAACCTGCTAGTTGGAATACCCACTGGGCCCAGCCCAGGCCTCTCTGCTCCTCTGACCTTCGCAAACATCTTCAGGGTACAGTCATTACTGTCACCTGCCAAGTCTCAGCGGGGTCAACACTCTTTCCTTCCCAATCACCTACCACACTCCAGAGGAAAAAAAAAATTTCATTTCACTTCTCTGGATAGAGGTAACTTCCTGGTTGGGGCTGACCAGTAAACAGAGCAAATGGAACAATACAGACCCTGTGGCTTCCTTTGCCCCTGGTGTCAACAGCCTGAGAACAGTACTGTTTAACCCCTTCACTTAAAACATCAGGAGCTGGTCATGTAATCCCAGCACTCGGGAGGCTGAGGCAGGGGGACCGGGACTGTAAAGCCTGTTTGGGCTACAGAGTCTGCCTTAAAAAATTAGACTACAGGTGCTCACTCTCTTCTTAAGAAATAAGGGGCCATTAGGCAAACTTGTAGATGAAGGAACTGGGAGAAAGGAGAAAAAGTGTTGAATAAGAAGAAATAAAATGGGAGATACAAGGAAAGCATCACCCTCGGCACACCCGTTCCACACAAGACTGACATGCGATGACAAGGACATGCGTTGTCCTTACTACGAACCAGACACCTGTGACTCTACTCAACCATCTGATCCCCAAACAATGTGGGCAAGGAAACCAAAGTGTCATTCAAGGCCCCCCAAAAATCACAGAACCAACAACTGGCAGCCACGCTGCTAGACTCTGAGCACTTTACTATATCCCTGTGGTTACTGCATGTTCCATTTGGAAACAAGGAAAATAGTGTTCTGAGCACTTTACTGTATCCCTGTGGTTACTGAATGTTCCATTTGGAAACAAGGAAAATAGTGTTTGACTCTGGAATATACTCTAACAGAGACTATTCAATCTACAGGTTAAGGTTTGTTAAGATCAATGTGAAATTAATATTCCTAATATTGGTGAACATTTACTTCCTAGTGAGGATTCCACTGTTGGAATGAACTCGGAATGGACACCTGACCTTGTGAACGGAAAGAAAGAAGGTTTTCTTGTTTTTCAAAAAATGTTGATATCACATCCATAAAAACTGACATATGCTCAAATATTTCACAGAAACTATTTTAGAAATTCAGGCACAGCTCTAGTCTAGTCTGGCAGACAATTCTGAACTGCCTTTCAGGGTGTGTGTGCATGCAGTGTGTGTGTGTGTGTGTGTGTGTGTGTGTGTGTGTGTGTAATAGTCTAGATGAATTACCTATAGTCATTTTTTTATTATTCTTAGAGGAATGAACTGTCAAGAAATAATATCATTCAAATTTTCTTTCCACAAATTAATGCCTCTAAATATATAATATAGCACACATCTGAGACATAATAAGCGTGATTTTATACTTACAGTGTTACAATATACAAGTAGGAAAAGTTGAAATTTTCATCAGCTTTGTAACAAATGGATTACGATTAATATAACTTACATAACATGTATATTAAAACAATTTAAAGAAAATGGTATTTGAACGATGTCTGGAATGTTCCCATTAAGAAGTCTCTTTAATATGACACAGTGGGACTTATCCCTGCGTGTGTTTGCCTACTTCCTGGGTCCCCCATGTGTAATTTCTCCTGGTAACTTGCTGCCAGGATATGACAGTGAGAGCCCGGCTGAGAAAACATCCACAAAACAGCAGTTGCATAATTTCATTTTGTTTTAACAGCATAATGTTCAAAATACCCAGGAGAAAGCTGGAAAGAAAAGCCAACAGATAACTGCACGTCATGAAGTATATTTTGTTTTTGCTTTCAAATTTTTATGATCTGCAATTTCTAGATTTTCAAGAATAGCATCTTTACATATAAAACAAGAGGGGGGAGTCTATTCCTTTTGCAATGTGTCTTTTCATGCAAAATAGTAGTTTATCAGGAAGCCACCCATATCAGGTAATGTATGCACAAATGTATTATCTGGAAATGCTTTCCCTATTAGTACACAAGGCTGTTTCTAACCACCTGTCTTCTGTACTCTCCATAACCTCATGGGTATTAACATATTCATTTTTTCTAGGTATTTTATTTTCTGTTGTTTAAATTTTTACTTGACCAATGTACAAAATTTCAAACATGGACATAACACATACCAACCACGCTCGCCCTCTACCATCCCTCTACTACCTCTGTCTTCCCTACTTCTTCTCCCAAAAAAATCTCTCTCACACATTCATGTCCAGAAATGTAAGGTGGGCTGGAGGTGTAGGTCAGCCATAGTGCACAAAGCCCTGGGTTCCGTTCCAGAACTACCAAATAAAAGGGGGCAGAGCAAAATTCAGAGCAAAGGGGAGAGGTTAGTGGTAACCCTGTCCGGGTGTGTGAGGTACAGCTGCCCTGCACCGAGAGTGACCATTCCCAGGGAACTGCTGTTTCTCTCCTTAGCCATTCCTCTTCAAGGCTCTCTTGGGACTTGGCTGCCATTAGTCTTGGCATGGAAGATCTCACCTCAAGCTCTTCTGAGCTGGACCTGTGGCTACACAGAAAATTATCCAGATTCCAAAAAGAGGTCCAGCCCAGGAATTTCCTGTGGGTTGGATGGAAGCTAGGTTGCTTGTAGACCTCAGTCTGTACCAAGAGGAGTCCAAGAGAGAAACCAGGAGACCTCTGACCATCATCCCAGAGCGTCCGGTGTCCTCGGAACTTGCCTTACCTCCTGGGGTCTTGCCTCACTTCCTAGTCCTGCTACCTAGAGAGATGGCCAAGCACAGAAGCCAGCGGACTCCTTCCTCAGAGGGGTAAACCCTCTTGTCCATACCCACTTAAATTTGGTTCTGTTCCATCAGATCTTTAGCAAGGTCCTTTTCTGCTGTTTGAAACATCTAACAGTCACAATTATTGAATGAGAAACCAGTCCCCCACCCCGCCTCCATCACACCCAAGAGGCCATGAGGAAAGCGAGGGGCAGAGAGAAAGCACAATCTTTTGAAAGCAACTATTTCCCCCCAAATCTTCCCTGGTCCTCATTCCTAATTATAGCAGCACAAAGGGGTCTTCCAAAGCACATGCTGACACTTGAACAGACTCTCAAGTGTGTAAATAATTTGTTTCTGCTCTGCTTCCCACGGAGCAGTCAAGTAGATATTGTTTTGGTGTGTGGACTTTGGTGTGACTAGACTCAGTCAACAATCCCTTTCCTCCTTGGTGAAACCCTCTAAGGCCTGAAGTAAATGAGCACAAGGGGCAAGATTGGCAAGCTGCGGCGAACACTACCACACGACACAAGCCCAAGAAAGAACCAAAGGGCACAAAAATAGAAACTGTTTTTCTTTTTTTTTTTTTTTTTTTTTTTTTTTCAAAACCACTTCAAGTAATTCTAAAAGCATAAACAAATGGTAAGGAAGACTGCCCACATGTCATCATCATGGGCACTCAATGAATAATTCAAACGCTTCATATGGAAAGACACTGGAACACAGACATAATTTTGTTCATTTCCAGGGCTGCAAGAAGTTTTAACTCCCTAGGACTTGTCTCCAGAGTAACATATGTTTCACTTCCCAGAAGTCATCAAAAGTTACTGAGTTCTACCACAGACAAGGCACTACATTAGCACAAGAGAGAATGATTCTTGGAGACACAATAAAGTCACTTATTTCTTAAGTGTCTTCAACAAGATCATTTTGAATGAATGAATGTGTGGGTGAACAAGTGAATGACTAATGAAAGCTAAGTGCTGCCTGGCATTCCTCAAATCATTCCAGGTTTCTTCTGGTTGAGAAACTACTGAATTCCCGAGTCCTACTTCATTATCATGGGGAAACTCGGGGCAGATAAGCATGAAAGAGGGCTGGATATGGGATTTGCCCATGCTCAGGGCCCTCCACTGTGAGGATAATGGAGATTAAAGGTACAAAGTGGTTTCTCTGCCTGGGGCAAGCAGTGTGAGATAGGCTGGGTCCACTCTGACAATGGGTGGGGTTTTGTTTGTTTGTTTGTTTGTTTCATTCAGATCATCGGAATGCTGAGGAATCCTGAGGTGCATGCACAGAAAATCACACAGCAGTGCCAGCCGTGGCTTGCCCAGGTTGCTCCCAGTTGCCTACATACCAGGAAGGTACTCAGAGATCCCAAAACCCCAGAGAGAAGCAGTCGGGGACTGGGTTGAGCACATATGGCTGGTCATCGTATCCACCACAGTGCAAATCAATATGTGTGGTAGATGTTCCTGGAGAGAGCATCTGGGACAGCATCCAAGGACAGAGACCCCCAGGGTTCTGTCATATGAGAGCCAAAGGGAAGCCAAGTCACTAGAAGTCCAGGAGACTCACCAAGCTCTGCCTGACACCGGCAGGAGATGACCCCGGCAGTAGACCTTGGTCACAGGTGCCAAAGTCAAGAAGTCACGTTTCCGAGAAGAGGCTAGGTCAGTCCAGTAAGACCCAGAGAGCATTGCACAGATTCAAGTACCAGGCTCCTGCCACCACCAACTGCCCTCCACTCTCACCAGGAGGCCATATTAAATATTAACAAGGACGGGGTGAAGAGTTGGCAAGAGAAATCTAGGATACCAAATTATCCAATGATACCAAGCAGTTGCTGAAAATGACTTTACATTATTACATCAAACCATGTTTTCCATATGAGATTAAAATATACTCTTCCCCCTCCCCATCCTACTGTTTATACAGTGTACTTTGTGGAAATCAGACTGACTGTAGACAAAAATAAATAAATAAATAAACAGTGAATCAATCAATATTAACTGCTTGCCTTCCATGATCCAACACTGGAGATGTGAAATGCACAGGACAACCCCCACTTTCCAGGAACCTTAGGGGAGATGTGAGATGCCAGCTCTGATGGAGAAAGGCTACGAGAAGAGCACATGCCAAGCAGAATGGCACCTGAGAGAGAATGCTGACCTCTGAGGGGAGGCAGGGAAGACCCAGGGAAGGGTCTGTGAGCTACATCATGAAGGAAAAGTCAGAGGTTTCCAGTTTGTGAGAAGCGATATTCTCCTAAATTTGCTAAATAAAAATAAAAGGGGATGGAGGAGACCATGAGGGTAACTCACAGAACTGAATGAATTTAACAGCCAAAGCCTGACTAGGGGAGTAGGCAACTATGGGGACCTCAGAGACCAGTGCAAAGGCCTGGAGCCTCACAGGAACTTGTCGTTAATTTGCTTCCCTTTGCATTCCTTCTGACTACAGACCACTTTTCTATAGCTAATGGCTTTGCCACCAATCTTTCCAGAGATACCACCCGAGAAGAGAGGCATTTCCCTCCAAATTCTAGTTTGAGACATCCGAAGGCAGGATTCTGATTGGCTATGTCTGGGTGGTGTGCCCACCCATGGCCTATCACTGTGGCAGCGGGAACATTCTGGTTGGTCTCATCTGGGCGAGATCCCCATCTCAGTGTACCTTGGAAGGCACGCTCTCGTGTGAGTGCCATTCAGCAAAGGGGAAAAGCGCCGAGCAGACAGATACAGATAAGCACGCAGGCCAGTGAAACACTCGGTGTTACACAACATTTCCACAGCCTCATGAATCAGCAGTCCACACGACTGGGCTCTTTTCCATCACTTTCTTCCGCCCTGTGTATGTCTATCTGACTCTGCACATTTGCTTCGAGGGACCACCCTGCCTGTTCAAACACCATCAGTTCGCCACAGGCTGCTGAGTGCCATCCCTTCATGATGCCTTCCACCTTACCTTCCTACAGCTTTTCAGTTTTTGTTTTGTTTTGGTTCAGGGCTGGGGATTGAACAAGCATATGTCTTACAGATGCTGGGCAAGCATTCCCCCCCCCATCCCACCCCACCAAACTACATTGTGAAATTCAACAGTAAGTTGTACCAGTCTCTCCTGCGGGACTTGGGGAGAAGTCCCCCAAACATGGAGACAATAATACTGTTTCCTTTCCCCTACAGAGATGGGAGGGGGATCACTTTCAAATATGGATAAGTATTTGTTCAATTAAGGGGAGTATGAAGCATGTTAGCTGTGTTGTCTGCCTCTCCTTTGTGATGCAGAGACATTTCTGGGCAGAGTCTGGCATGAAACTGTGCTCTATGAAATGAAACTCACCTAGAGTAAAGACCCCTAGTGAGTTATGTCACCTTAAGGGGAAGATTCGTCTTCTTTTTTAAAAAAAAAAAAAAAAAAAAAAGAATTTATTTATTTTTATTTTGTGTGCATTGGTGTTTTGCCCACATGTATGTCTGTATGAGGGTGTCAGATCTTGGAGTTACAGACAGTTGTTAGCTGCCATGTGGGTGTTAGAAACTGATCCTTGGGTCCTCTGAAAGAGCAGTTAGTGCTCTTAACTGCTGGGGCATCTCTCTAGCCCCCAAGATTTATCTTCTTAAGGCTTTCTGAAGTGACCTATCCATTCAGGCATTCCTGTGTAAATTTCTAGATTAAACCCAAACACACACACACACACACACACACACACACACACACACACACACGTCTATTCCATTAAAAAGGAGGAAAGGAATGAGTAAGCTCATGAAGCTAATGAAATTTTAACAATGACCACTAAACTTCTGAAATGTCCTCACACTTCTAAATGCAAATTAAGAGTTACTTTTCAGATCAAATACCTGTCCTTCAAATATTAAATGAGCTCATTTGCAAAACAAGCATGGTATCACATGTCTGTAGTCCTGCTACTGGGGAGGCTCAATCAGGAGAAATCATCTGAACCCCAGAATTCAAGACCAGACTGAGTAACACAGCAAGACCGCAGCACAGAAAGGAAAGTGGAAATCCATCATCTCCCGGTGTACTTCATCATTCTGTACATCTCTCTCAATCTAGAAAACAGTGAGTTTCCTAGCATGATCACCCTGTGGTGGTCTGAATGAGGATGGTCCCCACAGACTCATATTTGAATGCTTAGGGAGTAGTATTAAGAGGTATGGCCTTGCTGGAATAGGAGTTGCCTTGTTGGAAGAAGTATGTCACTGGGCATGAGCTTTGGGGTTTCAAATGCTAAAGCTAGTCCCAGAGTCTCTCTTTCTTCCTGCTGACTGCTGATCCAGATGTAGAACTCTCAGTTCCTTCTCCAGCACCATGTCTGCCCTATGCGCTGCCATGCTTCCCACCATGACGATAACAGACTGAACCTCTGAACTGTAAGCCAGCCCCAATTCAATGTTTTCCTTTATAAGAGTTGCCATATGGTCGTGGTGTTTCTTCCCAGCAATAGAAACCCTACCTAAGACACACCCCTTCGTGGTTTCAACTTTCCTACTTCCATGCTCCTATCCATCAGTCTCCGGACCCAAACCATGGATATGTGCAAGGACCATGCCTGGGAGTGGGGGGTTTCAAAGCCTAACAATAGCTCTTGCATCTGGAACCTCTAAAGCTATCCTGGCTACCTCTCTTCCTAGACAAAAGTTCACAAGGGGGAGGGATGAGCTGAAGTGGTAAGATACAAGGGCACCTTTCTACCCATGGCGTCAAGTCCTTGAAGTCCTCCATCCATTAGCCCGACCCAGAGGCGGAACACATACCGAGAAGCACAAAACCACGTATGCCCGGTGTCTGTGTTCAGGCTTAGTTTTGTTACTATGGGTGCCAAGGCTGAACAATTCATTTCTTCTTTCCTGGCCTCAGAGTCCCCAACTAATAAAAGAAGATGACATCCCATCCAACATTCAGGGTCTGTCTCTCTTTTTTTTTTTAGGTGACAATACACGTGGGAAATTCTTCACTTTATTCATGTCATTACTTCCTTACTTTTGAAATGCTTCCCAGTCTCTGCATTTCCTAGAATACCTGTGGGATCAACCTTGAAACACTCTATTTTCGGTGGTTATCCCCAAGTTTCTGAAGTTAGGTAGCTTATAAATTAAAAAGGTCTGTGTAGCTCAGAGTTCAGGAGGTTTAAAGTTGAAACAGCACAGCACTGACTCTCGTGAGGGCTCCTTCCTTATGTCATATGAAGGCAATAGCATCGCAGCATGGGGCTGTCAAGGGAGAAATCCCACGTAAGCCAGGCAGCCTGCAGACAGGCAAGGGCCAGTCTTGCTGTTCCATAACAATCTCCTCAAGAACTAATAAGGGTGGGTCCCCAAAAGGACTACCTTAATCTCTTCCTTCCAAGGGGAAGGGCCTTTCGTGACCCAACCCCCCCTCCACTGGGTTTTATTTCATTTAAGTCTCAACATCTCACCAGCGCTATACTAAGAGTCAAGCTGCCCACATACGAGCTTTTAGGTAACACAAGCCGTACCCAAACAGCAGCACTCTCTAAGCTTCGCTTTCTTCATTTATAAAACAGAGATAATCTGCTTATTTACTACAGTTATTTTAAGAATCATATATTCCACCGGGCGGTGGTGGCGCACGCCTTTAATCCCAGCACTCGTGAGGCAGAGGCAGGTGGATCTCTGTGAGTTTGAGGCCAGCCTGGGCTACCAAGTGAGTTCCAGGACAGCCAGGACTATACCGAAAAACCCTGTCTCAAAATACCAAAATAAATAAATGATAAGTTACATATTCCCTATGGCAAGCATCCATTACAGTTCAATAACAATTGGTAAAGCACCACATAGTACTGTTTCGTCGGACTGTGACTGCCACATTCTATGTTATCCAAGCTTTTCAGGGTTGTCAAACTTTCTAGTTTGTACTGGCTTCTTTGGAACTGTGGAGCCTCTGCCCACATGAAAAGAAAACTGGTACCTGTTCACCTTCTGACTCCCTGGAGAGGGACCTGCTATGACCTGGGGGAGGAGAGCATGGGAGACACTGCAGGAGGGGATGAAGTGACCAAGGGACATGTGTCGACAATCCTGAGCCTCCGATGACTTACATTAAAGTTTGCTCTTGGCCGGGCGGTGGTGGCGCACGCCTTTAATCCCAGCACTCGGGAGGCAGAGCCAGGCGGATCTTTGTGAGTTCGAGGCCAGCCTGGGCTACCAAGTGAGTTCCAGGAAAGGCGCAAAGCTACACGGAGAAACCCTGTCTCGAAAAACCAAAAAAAAAAAAAAAAAAAAAAAAAAAAAAATAAAGTTTGCTCTTTCAAGATTGAACGGTAATGATGGGAACCTACATGAAGTCCAATCTCTGTGGGGTTTTTTTATGATTAATCTTTGATTAACAAACATTAAATTTCGTAGTTGAATTGCCTACTGAAGCCAACAAAACAAAAATCCAGGCATTCCTAGAGCCCATGAAGCAGAACGGTCATGGATTCTGACCTACTCCAATTATTAACCACTGGGATCCAAAAAATGACTTGTCCTGGGGCTGCCTGTGAGATGACGGAGGAGAGCTTCTGAGAATGGCCTCCCCAGGTCTCACATTGGGCAACTTGGCTTTAACTGCTTCCATGACACCCGTCATTTCCAAAGAATGGTGACATAGTCTCCTTCTCTAAAGGCAGGAGGAAAAGCAAGTACTGAGTTAAAATACTGTTTGGCGCGTTTTCTTCTTACAAACCCCTGTTGAAACTTCTTATCACTAGCTAAGCAAGCTGGGAGGGTGGATGTGTCTGAATATCTATCAAAGAACTGAGAACAGGGACAGGAGAGGGCCTCCAGGGGAATGAAATATAAGAAAACAGGGTGAATATGGGGAAGCAACAGTAGAGACTAGAAGAACATATACCTTAATAAATACAAGAGACCTTTGTTTAATAGACCATAAATTCAAAGCCCTAAGATCCTCCTCCAAGACTTCCAAGGTGGCTGGAGCTCCAGAGGAAAATAACTGCTGATGATTAGAAGGAAAAGGAGAGGAGCCAGAAAGACGGTTCAGCTGCTCAGTGCTTACCATAGAACCTGAGGACCTGAGTTCAGCCACCAAATAAAAAAAAAAAAAGAAGTATGGTAGCAGAGGTTTGTAATCCCAGCCTAGTGTTGGGGAAGTGGAGACAGGCGGCTCCCTGGGGCTTAATGAAGTTAGCTAGTCTAACTTAATTGTAAGCGCCAGGTCCTAGGGAGAAACCTTGTCTCCGAAAAAGTGGACAGCTCTTAAGGAACAGTGTCAGAGGTTGATTTTTGGCCTTGGTGGCACACACACACGCATGAACTGAGGGCTGATGGAGAGAATGAAGAGAAATTCTTACTGTTGAAGACACACTAACAATGGTGTCACCCTTTCAAAGACAAGAGAACACTGTTCTTCACAAACTGGCCACTAGGGTACAAAATCAGATTTATTGGGCCAGGCGTGATGGCACACTCCTTTAATCCCAGCACTTGGGAGGCAGAGACAGGTGGATCTCTGAGCCTGGTCTACATGGCAAATTCAAGCCAGCCAGGACTACATAGTGAGACCTTGTCAAAGTCAGATTTCTTATGGGTTTTGTTGTTGTTGTTGTTGTTGTTGTTTTGTTACTAAGTGGGGGAGGGAAGCAACTGGTGTACCTGGGCCCTGGGAGATGTGCAATGCAGACCCAATGCTGACCTGACCTTTAAGCATCTGTCACTCCAGAGATGCTTGGTGGACATATTTGATCAATTCTTTGCTGAGTCTCTCTGAGCTTTACCTCCTTCTCATGGAGGTAAGGTGGCTGGCCTGGCTTATTGCTATAGCCCTCTTGGCTCTCTACGGGCTTATGGGGCTGGAATTCTGCCTTGCTGATAGTACAGTAGGACCAGTCACTTTCTTCACAACTAGGTCCCCATCACTTAACCAAGGAAGGACCTGGGCTATGTAGTCTAACAACCCCCCATGCTGGCCCACTGACTTCATTCTTACTTATCTTTTGTTTCCTGGTGGCAAAGAGTTAATCATTTTCCTACCCAGGTACTTGCTTTCACTTGAACCAGGTTTAATTTATACATAGCTTTGCTATGACTTTCTGCTCTGGCTCAGGCTGGCAGAGCTCCAAATTTGGATTTAAAGGGAGAGTGTGATTCATATGTTCCTACCACTCCACTGGCCTCTCAAGGCTCTCCCTGGCTTCCAATCATAATTCCTTCCCTCCCAGGTTGCTCCCTACCTGGAGTCCCAGCTCCTAAAGTATAGGCATCCAGTAGGTTGTGCAGACAACATAAATACAAAATGGAAGTAACCTGTTCTTGCTACACTCCTGGTACACCACAACTAAAACACGCACCTTCAGTTCTTAGGGCCTCCATGTACCTCCCCTCTTGGAAATAAGTCACGTTTTATAAAACTTTATGATAATAATTGCAAATCACAAAAAATATGAAAAAGTAGGAATAACACAAAGATTACCACATACTCTTACCCAGATTAACCTTTTGTTAAAGTTTTACTCTTTTTTTTTTCTATCTGCATATGGGCTCACTTTGACATGCAGCTAACTCTCTCCTGAATGCGTATATTTCCCAGAATCACTTAATGACAATACACTATGCCTTTAATATATGCACTACATCCTTTAAAGGGAGACAAGCTTTACCACTGACATGTTAAAATCCCTTCCTTATATCTATAAAATCAATAAAATTATGTAAAATAAAAAGAACCTTTCTGTGTACAAAAATAAAGAAGAAATTGGTTTTAAGACAGGATAACAAAATAGTACATTAAACACTAAGTATTAAGGTTTCTGATGGCTGCATTTCAAAGACGACAGTGGACCAGCCTGGAAACAGTATAGGGACCGAGGCTTCCTGCATCCCCTCATGTCCAATTCACCTTATATTCCTAAAATTGCTTTAATCCCAGCTAAAAGGCAAACAAACAAACACCTTTAAGTTTACCCTAGAAGTTTGGGAGAAAATCCTTGAAGCTAACTAGGTACATGGATGACCGCTGAAGTCCATCCTCCTGTGGGAACACAGAGTACCTGAGGTACAACACTGCTGTACAGAGCCGGCAAGCTCTGAAGACAGAAACATCAGGAGAAATGCACCTTAGCCTGCTGTCCTCCATGTTCCTTCCCCTGGAGTCAAAGGTGACCCCACAAGTCTCTAACAGGACAAGGAAGGGGAAGGGCTGCCCACTGCCTCTCTGGCTCTTGCAAGCCTCGGAAGGCAACAAGAACCTCTGACACCCAGGCCGGGATGGGAGAGTCTCCTCTCTGAGTACTTCCCTAGAACTTTCCTCTCGGTTGCCAAGCCCACACGACAGTGAGGGCCCAAGAAGAGGGAATAAACCAAGGAAGTCCCTTCCACCATGCGCCTCCAGGGATCCCAGGCCCTTCTTTCCTTCGGCTTGACCTTGCTTACTTGCTTACTGGAGGTAAACAGAACTGGTCTCTGGGTTCTCTGGAGACATTCTTGTTGAAATCACTGTTTCCAAAACCTTTCCTTGTACCAACTACAAAATCATTAGATAGGACCTCTTAGGAACAAATTTCCTTTAAGTAATTAACTTCAAAGCACACACACACACACACACAAATCAGAAGCATAACGTAAGTAGCAAGCTCGAGTTCTCTTTAAACTTTACAGAGTCTAGACATGTTTAAATCAACAGGACTCTTTATTGTCAAGGTAACTCCAAGGTAACTCTGATTAAATGAATCCCAAACATTTACCTTGCACTGACCCCCGACACCTCCCCAACCCCTGCATTATTTTTAAAAGTATGGATCGGATCGTGGCGGTAAGGTAGATTTTAAAGTAGAAGGAACAGAAGAAGGAGATCAGTATGCCTCTGAAGTCCATACACAAAGTGTTTGTACAGCATGAGCTCTACAAAGACATGTGAAAACACAACCCTCACTTGCAGGCAGGCAGGCAGGCAGGCGGGCAGGCGGGCGGGCAGGCAGGGAAATGCAGGACAGAGAGGTGAGAGCGCCCCGGAGGTGCCAGGGTTTGGCTCTGGGCAAACAAAAGGCACCCTGATCCATCTACCTTTCTTGGATGCCCTGCGTCGAATCTTCATCTTGGGGAAGGAGGGCCAGGAGTAGTTGAAAGGTGAGTCGGAGTCAGAATCCATTGTTTGTTTGGGTGAAAGGATCAGCTGAGGCAGAGGAGAGCAGGCAGGCAGACCGTGCCCAGCCAGGAGCCTCCCTGTGATGTGATGTCAAAGGCGGGAATGGGGCTGGGTGAAACAGCTCCAAACTCAGAGAGGGAGAGGCAATAAATGTTTTGCTTCCTTCGGGCGTTCAGGCATGTAGACCAACAAGGAGGCTGTAAATATTAAAGCCAAACCAGAGAAGCCAGAGGGGGAGAGAGGGGGACCTGCAGTCTGGCTGATACATCGCAGTCCAGTTATTCAAAAGGTCACCAGGGAGCAAATGAATCATTAACTCCCCTCTTCTTGTGGCTAGATATGGAAATGAAGAAGGGAGGGAGCCGAGATGAGAAAGAACACTGCCCGTGCGCGATTCAAGGAACGCTTCCTAAGGCAGGCGCCTGTTGTGCTGAGAGCTAGGAAATCATTTCTTAGGAAAGCGGTGCTGTGCTGTGAGACCAAGGCAGCAGTCTGTGTGTGGACAGTCAGACCACAGCAAATGCAAGCCAGTCTACTCCAGGATCCACACCTCCAGAGAAGCTGATCGTCCACACCATCAGCAGCATGGGCAAGTCTGAGGGTGTAACTGGGATTGTATTTAACAGCCTGGTCTCCTGGTCCTTCAGTCCTGAAGTGGTCAGATGCTTTCAGCTTCGTACAGGCAGTGGTGCTCACCTCATTACACCCACCCAAAGTCGCTTGTTACTGTTCAGCACGACTCAGTTGTTTGTTTATTTGTTCTCGGAACTGTCACCAAGTTTAGCAGTCATAAGGGCTTAGGAGACTCTGTGGCTCAGTTCTAAACTTCCCCGACCATCTCTCTATGCAAATGACTCATTTCCCACAAACCAACAGTTCCTACAGTTCCCCCTAAACGCTTCCCAGTGATTAGCATTCAGTGGAAGCCCACACTGCCTCCCCATAAATCACGGCTGCCACTCACTGTTTCTCCCTACTTCTATAGGCACAGAGAGATGTGTGACCCAAATAAGACCAAGCCAAGCAGCCTCGGAGGTCTACAGAGGACTGTCCTGCAGGAGTCTCTAAAGCACGCCTCACAGGAGGAATGCCGAGAAGTCCGATGCTTTGCTGCGTTTTGTGAAGCCTCGGGATGCCCAGCCAAACTAAAGGAAACAACTCGAGGAGCCTTTCAACCCCGCAGGCTTGGAACAGGACAGTGTGTGCGTCTTCATTAGCATTCTTCTCTTCAACTCTTTCTCCAACCTTTGGTGCAAGGGCTGTGCTGGGGGGGGGGGGGGGGGAAGAGCTTCACAGCTTGCTCTGGGGTCGCTAATCCTCTCTGGTCATGGAGGAGTGAGTGAGGGGCACAGGCTGAGGTAAAGAGTGGGAGGGAGTCTGGCGTTTACATTCAAGTCAAAATCAGAATTATATAAACTGCCATTGTGGTTTCATGTGGTTTTCTAGATAATTACAAAACTGTAACAAAACATAACTAGAATATAGCTGCAAGGATTTCCTAAAGGGAAAATGAGTGATTTTTCTATGTTCTACCCTTTTATCTGAATAAATGATACCTGTTTCTTGAACAGATGGGTACAATTGTAAGAATAAATTATTCTCAGCCTTTAAGTAAAAAGAGTTTTAATCTATATGATCCTTAATAAGAAAAAAAAAAAAAAACAGAAAATGGGGTCAGGGAGATAGATGGCTTCAGGTCTAACAAGCCAAGCTTGATCCCTGGGACCCACATGATGGAAAGAGAGAACCAACTCCTGCAAGTTGTCCCCTGACTTTCACATGTGCACCATGACACATGTGTCCCCCTCATAAATCAAAATCTAGAAACTGCATGTGTGTGCCTGTGTACCAAATATAATCAAATAAAAAGAGGGGGTTGGTGGAGGCTAGCTGAAGGGGGGGAGGGAGGGGGAAGTGTTTTCGATTAAAACCTTCTTTTCGGGAGCTGAAGCTGGAGTTTAGGTGACGGAGTGTTTGCCTAACATGCATGAAGTCCTGGGCTTGATCCCCAGTACCGCATCCCTGGCCATGATGGCCCAGGCCCGGAATCCCAACACTTGAAAGACAGAAGCAAGGAGAGCAGAAGTCGGCCGCACAGCAAACGTCAGGCCGGCCAGAGCGCCATGAGATGCAGTCTCGTGCACAGAGTCCAGGAGCATGCCTGGGGCACTGTGGGCATCTCTTACATGAGTCATACAAGCTGGTCACAACCTGGGGGTAAAAAAACCTAACTACAGCAGCTACTGACTACAACTATTTATTTTGATAAAGCACAAGGATTCTTAAAACTGTTTAAAACAAAAGTATTTGCATTTGTAGAGAGAACATCACCTATCAGTAAAGAAAATGTCTAGTTCCCTAAGGCGTCAGGTAACATGCTGGATGTTGTATGGCCACAAGCTGCTTCTAAGGTGTCTCCAGACCAAAGAAAGGGGAGGTGCACTCACAGCCTAAAATATCATCATGATATTGCTATCCTCGTTCAACTACATGGTCAAGGAGCCTCTGTGAGAACCCCAGGCTGTTAGAAATACTGGTGCCCTCACCCTGGTCACTGCTGGTGGTCCTTTAGCTTCTTACTTCACCGAGGCATGGGGATGCCACACTTATTATTACGTTGTCCTGATAACAGGCAAAAGGAGTCACTTTTCGGTAAAACGGCAAATGCCACAAGCATGCCATCCATGCAGGGTCCCTCATTTGTTTTGCTTAAGGTGGCCAGAATGTGATGACATGCTCAGGCTTCAACGGCACAGGCAACAGGCCAGGCCAGGATTTCCTCAGAGGCATCATCAGCATGGGTGAGGTGGATAAGAGGCAGAGTGTCCACTACAACTCAAACCACTGGATTCCTACTCCAACAGCGGGGCTGGAATGTGTACTGACAAGGAGCACCATCCCATCCCAGGTGATCCTCGGGTTCAGCGACATTTTACAGTCACTGAACTAGGAGAGAGGTAAGTAGAAGTCAAGAATTTACGGGGGGGAGGGGGGTGTTGCTGGAGGGCTTCTCTCCAGGTTCCACCAAGCCTGCAGTCCCACAATCCATGTATAAAATAATCACTCAGACGCTTATATTATTTATAAACTGTATGGCCATGGCAGGCTTCTTGCTAACTGTTTTTATATCTTAAATTAACCCATTTCTATAAATCTATACCTTGCCACATAGCTGGTGGCTTACCAGCATCTTTACATGCTGCTTCTCCTCGGGGTGGCTGCAGTGTCTCTCCTCCTTCTTCCTGTTTCCCCAATTCTCCTCTCTCCTTGTCCCGCCTATACTTCCTGTCTGGTCACTGGCCATCAGTGTTTTATTTACATAGAGCAATATCCACAGCAGGGGGGGCTAGAGAGATGGCTCAGCAGTTAAGAGCATTTGCTGCACTTACAGAGGATTTCAGTTCAGTTTCTGGCACCCACACTAGGGAGCTCCCAACTGTCTTACAACTCCAGCTCCACGGGATCCAATATCCTCTTCTGGTCTCTGAAGGTACCTGCACTCACAGGAGCATGCACATGCATGCCCTCATACACATGCGTGCGTATGCGCACACAATTAAAAATACATCTTTAAAATAAGTTACTGGAGAAGATGTTCCTCCCTTGACTATCATTTATAATAACAGGTCAGAAGAACGTAAGAAAACACAGAGAGAGACATGAAGGAGCTGGGCACACGCCTTTCTACAGGTTGAAGTGATAAGCAGATCTATCTTAATCCATTTTCCTAGAGGTACAGTCACTGTTGACAAACTATAGATTAATTACTTTGTGGAAATTTTCAGACAATAATAGAGCCAGCAGCACATGTGGACACCTCTGCGATCTTGAGGCTGTCCAGTGTCCTCATTTGCCTTAATTTGTCCATAGTTTTTGAAGAAATGGATTGAGTCCCCTCACTAGTCCTTCAGTTAACATGGAAAGTGACGTAGGAAACATTACTTGTGTGGCCTGTTCTAATTTTCAGTCTGCTCAGTTTCTTGCCTTCCAAGGACTCCTTAAATTTATCATTTATCCTCCTGTGTCCTACTGTAACTGAGGGCATCATTCAAATTCATTCATTCTCTCTCTCTCTCTCTCTCTCTCTCTCTCTCTCCCTCCCTCCCCCATTTTGTCCATTTAATTGCATTTAAATTAATTCAAGATGTTATTTACATTCATTCATATTCAAAAGACACGTTTCTTTGCTCTGTCTGATTGGCTGATCACAACTGCAGTTGGAAGAATTGAGTGATCTAGCCTCCAGTCACTCTGTAAGTAGTTAATACACAACCATCACAGTAGTGTGCAAGGGACTTCATAGGCTACACGAAGCCCATGTGCCTTCTCTAATTAACAAAAATTTTACTGAGCAAAGCTGCCCCACCAGGTTCTTATCATCCAAGGCAGACACTGCTGTCTTCAGTAGCTGCTTTCTGGAAGACCCATGCAGAAAATACCCCTCCACATTCCACAGACGGGCAACAGGCCACTTCCCTCCCAACCTCGGTAAAACTAAGTCTTTTCAAAAGACTATTAATATGGGATTTGAGGAACAGTAACTGTGAAGTTTTCTTATCTTCCAAAGGAATGACAAATCCCTTGAGTCTGAGTCCTATTTATAGGTACCTCATGCTAAAAGGAAACTCATCGGCATCAGTGACATATATATAAGGCAGTTCTGACCACTTAATTAGTATCCTTAACCATGTCACTCATATGTTCTGAATCTTAGCACATTCAAAGCAGGATTATAACATCTATACTGCAGGGGTTATCATGGGGAATAAAGGAGATTATAGCATAAAGAAATTAAAGACATTTCCAGTATACTTTAAATATTAAATCAAGTTTCCTTTCACTGTATTTCTGCAGTGTACTGCTGAAGTATTCACATCATGTCCTCGAGAGTAACTAGCTGTATTTGTTTATAGTTCCTTCTTTTATCATCAATTTTAGAAGTCACACAGCTCAGCAATAGAGAGCACCTCTGATACATTAGTCAGAAAAGTGAAGGTGGCCACAGAAGGTTTACAGGAACCTGGAAGTCACTCAGACCTGTTGAAACCACCCACCCTTCACCTGGGTTTACACAAGTGTCTCATATGACCATTTGACATCAAAGACACCACGGCCACCCTCAAATGGCACTAATGGGACCATTTCTGTACAAGCTTCCTTTCTATGAAGAAGCAAGAGGTTTAATTACACATGTGAAGACTGCCAAAGGCTTCACTATTCAGTTTCCTCTTCCCATGCCTCAGACCACAGTGTTTATTTATCCCCTAAATACTTGCCATCTAAACCCTGGCCTCAAAGAAGCAGATTGGAGTCTTGGGTTCCCACCTCATGACATTCAACTGCTTACAAACTCTACTTTGCAAAGCATGTGTTTGTTTAGTGATTGGATGGACCAAAGCACTCAGGCCAAAAGGCCTATGACACTGTCACATGGTCTACTTCCACACCATGCTTACCTCTAAGCCTCCACAAAAACCTGGCATCCATCCCCCATCATAAGTAGTCATCCATTCACATAAGTATTCAATTCTAGTACACCCATAAAGTAGTATCTGAATTGTAAAAATGTTATCAATATAAGATCTGGGCTTCAGTACAGTTCCTTTTGCATTTTATTCTTACAGATGTCACTCATTTCCAAAGCTATTTAGTACCCTTCAATGATTTTGTTTCAGGGGCTGGGAAAGTAATTCAGTTGGTAGATTATACTAACAAGTATGAAAGCCTGGGTGTGACCTTCAGTACCAAATAAAAACGACATGGCAGCATATCTCCCTAATCTCAGTACTTGTAAAGTAAAGGCAGAAAGGTTAGAAGTTCAACGCCATCCTTGACTACACTAGCAAGGTGGTAGCTTGGCTACGTGAGACCCTCTCTAAATAATAATAATAATCACAATAAGTTTGTTTCTTACATTTTAGTGTAGTTAAATATATTTTTGTGGCATTCTGCATTCCACCCTGGGCTCTCCCACTGTAGTGGTTTGAATAAGAATGGTCGCCATAGGCTCATAGATTTGAATACTTGGTCACCAGGGAATGGCACTATTAGGAGGTGTGGCCTTGTGGGAATAAACGTGTCCTTATTGGAAGAAGTGTGTCACTAGGGGTGGGCTTTGAGGATTCAAATGCTCAAGCCAGGCCCAGTGTCTCTCTCTTCCTGCTGCCTGGTGATCCACTGTAGAACTCTCAGCTACCTCTCCAGCACCATGTCTGCTTGTGCACCGCCATGCTTCCCACCATTACAGTAATAGACTAAACCTGAACCTGTAAGCCAGCCCCAATTAAATGTTTTCCTTTATAAGAGTTGCCATAATCAAGGTGCCTCCTCACAGCAACAGAATCCTAACTAAGACACCCACCATTGATGTTTGCTTGTTCATTTGTATACGTTAAGTTTTCTTTGATGGTCTATAAAATTCTATGGCTTTTGATAAATCCAAGGTGTCATGTATCATCAACTTACAAGTCATAAATGATATTTTCACCATGCTAAACACACACACACACACACACATACACACACACACACACACACACACACACACACACACACACACGAGAATATAAAAAAAAGGGTACAGAAGCCAACTAAGATAGTTCCTAATACTAAAGCTAAATTCTTAATATTTTGAAAAAAATTGTCAGATTATTACTCAAAATGAAAAGTAGTATCTTTGTCTTCATAAAGGTATTATAAATGACCAAACAGTGAAGGAATATAAACCTTCCGTGTAAAGGACTCTGATTTATGTAGCTCCTCCACCCACAAGGATACATGCAGGCGACTCCCTGCTCCTTAACGGTGGACAGAACATCTTGCCTTCCTTCCAAAGACTACAGTACAGAAAAAGGGTGAGGAGGGATAACTTCCCAGGGAAGAAAATGGCCAGCACAGCCCCAGCTAGAAGACGACTGTCAACCCCAGCAGTGCTTAACAAAGTTGACAGGACAAAGCCTTTGCATCACGTGATGGATGTGGCACTGCACCTGGGTACTCTTCTTCTCAGAACCTGTAACTTTAATGATGGGGGAAACATTCAAATTCCATCCATGGAACAGCTATAAAACTCCTGACCAGCGCTTCTCAAAACTGTCAGGATCATCAAAAACCAGGGAAGTGAAAACACTCTCACTGCCAAGAAGTTAAGGAAAATGTGATGGCTAAGTATATATAACACAGTATCACAGATGAGGAGCTGGCCCAGAAAAGGGAAACAGGTACTAAAGTAAGGGGGGAATGTCCACACATCTAAAAATAAGATTTACTATCAAAAGGATCAGAGTGGGAGCCTATGTTCCTAATCTGTGTCCAGTAAGTGTGGAGTTGACACTGTTCAAGGATGTGCACACCCCTTGCCAGAGAGGTTCCCATGTGGGGAAGGTCAGTTCATCTCAGTCCAGCCAGCTGGGATCTCACTGACAGACAATTCTCAGGAACCGATAGACACCTCCTAGCTCAACTCACCATTTTTTCCTCAAGTTCCAGGTACATTCAACTTCACTTTTATTCTGTTGTCATTGTTACTTCTTTTAATGTAGGGTTGTTTCTCTTCCTCCTATAGTTCAGCTACAAAACTTCTTCAGTAGAGTCTCGTGCTTTGAAACACAAATTCTGTTGACTTTCTTGCCCACCACTAAAATAAGGAGCCCTGTTCTGTGAAAATATCTTCCCGATTCAACACACTGGGAATTGCAGTGCATTGTTCTACTGAATTGTTAGCATTTACTGTCCAGCATGGAGACTCACCAAAATCTTAATTCCCTGAAGTCCCCACCCCCTCCAAGGGATGAACCATTGGATGCTTAAATTAAGGAAGGAAGTGAGGCAAACAGGCAGGTAAGAAAATAGGAAGGCAGGAAAGAAGGAAGACAGGGAGGGAGGGAGGGAGGGAGGGAGGGAGGGAGGGAGGGAGGGAGGAGGGAGGGAGGAGGGAGGAGGGAACAATCCAAGGCTGAACTCCCATAAACACACTCACTATGATCAAACCAGTTGCCAAGGAGCTCTAATTAAGTAAGAGAATGCTTTCAAAATTACTGGGACACTAGAGTGCTTTCCACACGAAGAAATGGGATGAAATCTCTGGGTGTCATTGGAACTCCCCATAAAACGCCTGTTATAAAACCACTCCAAGACATAACCCATTGGTTCGTGTGTTTTGTGTTTTATGAGTTAGTTGTAGTTTCTTTAACTACTTGTAGACATGTTTGAGATTTGTAAATTAATCATTAAACATCAAAGTCAAAGCTTTTGAGGAGATAGACACTTGGAGTTTCCTTATTTACTAAGCTTGTTTAGCTCCAGAACCTTGAAGTTATAGGTTTTGTTTCAGAGAAGGAAAATTTTGGAATTCAGAGGAAGCACGACCACGGTTTCTCCTGCTTTCAATTACATTTCAAAAATGTATTTGGTAAGCAAGGTGAAAGAAAACAGCAATTTAGAGTATACTGAAGATGGAGCCCATGCCTACCATTGGGCATCTCTGTAACACTCTATGACCTTAGCGTCAACACGCACCTCTCCATCCCACCCAGCAATGCCAACTCCAAGTGGGCCCATGGTAGCCATTTGATCCTTCTTAATGTTTAACATAATTTTTTAAAGTTTGTTGTTGTTGTTGTTGCTGCTGCTGTTTTGTTTTGTTTTTTCCAATTCAAGTATTTCAGAAGTTTCCAATCCTTTTTCTTTGAACGACATTCACATTTCCTGTAGAGCCTGGCGTGGAGGTGATGACCCCTGAGAGCATGCGAAGTTAATATAAACAGACTTCCACTCACTCCTTTCTTAGGCACTGGAGATAAAAGTGCAACTCCACTTCTCAGTGGCAAAGGAACTAAAAGCCAGGAAGGTTGGCGTTGATCCCAGCATCACTGGGCTTCCAGAAGGACCTTTAGCTGTGGCTTTCAGCCTTGGCTCCACCTAGAAACAAACTGGAGCCTTTGGAATTTGTCTTGTTCCTTCTAGACCTTAGGGCCAACTTCAAGATGTCTACAGTTTACCTTCTGGTGTGGAGGCTAAATTGAGAATACTACAGCAATGCTTCAATTAGTAACTAACCTCGAGTGATTTTCATGCCATTCTTTTTATTTCCCTTTCTGTCTTACAACTTTGAACAAACAATAAGAAGAAAGTTAGGCCCATCACAATAGCAGCCAGCATCCTACAGCTTGATGATTTCATGGGACTTCTCATTGGAAAAAAAAAAAAAATACCACAAAATAGATTTCATACCTCCAGCAAAGCTGCGGTTTCTTCTTGTTTTTTAAGTCTACAGAACAGTTTATATTAACCTAAAAGCCCCCAAATAGTCTTTCTTTTGATTTATGGGATGAATGTTTGTCAACAAACACTCCAGTAGTCTCATTTAAAGAAAAATGTGGGTTTTTTCCACATTCCACAAGGAGAATTTTACCCAAACAAGGAAGCCACAAACATAAAGAGGCAGAACTCAGCAAGGGATCCACATTGACCTTATAATAAACATGCAGCCAAATACCTAAGCCAACAACTCTTTTTCTACCAAAAACTATTTTTAAAACCTTAAAAACCACCATAAAACTTCACTGAAATGAACAAAAGGAATTAAAAGCAGCCCAACTTTTATACAAGTAACTTTGTATTTGCAATACCCTTTTGGGAGATTTCTCTGTCCCCAGACCCTTTACATCAAATCATGGATGAAATTAGTTTGTTGCAGAGAAATGCCACCCACCTCTACCCAAAAACTGAAATGTTTAAAAAAAAAAAAAGAGTTCACAGGAGTATCTATTTTATAGCCCATGCCATAATGAGATCTGTCAAAAATTAGGCTCAAAAACTGACATTCTAGAAGTCCCAAAGCCTTGAAGGTCTTTCTTTTTCCTTCTTTTCCGTTTCCTTCCTATTCCAAACAGCATTCCCAAGGCCTAGCTAGAGATTGTGCAGAGTGAAACTGTTGGTGGGAGAGGTGGGGGCGGGGTGAGATCCACTGACTATGGGCCCTGGCTCCAGACCCCCTGAGGTTTTCATTCTCTTATTCCGGGGTGATGACAATGAGCTGTTTTATGAGCATTTGTAGCTCAGAAGCCACTTCCAAACTTTTACACTTCTGTAAGTAGATATGGGAAGGGGGGTGGACAGACAGACACAGGGACAGCACTACTGACAGCATTCTTTGCCTCACCACTTGAATCTAAGACCAAGATCTTTACCAGACCCCACAATGGAGTACCTGACAGCAGATTCCACCAGACACCTCCGCTTTCTGCTTGTTTTAGTGGAGCTGTTCCATACGATCACCCATTTCCTCCTGGTTCCCTCTACTGATACCTCCATTAAACTTTCCAGGAGGGGCTTGGAAGGGCTGTGTCTTGCAGGTTGAGAACTCCTAGCCTCAGAACTCCCTGTTTGCCTCTGTTTCTGCTTGCTTCCCTTCCCAAATGGTCCAGGTGGACTTTTGCTATTCTGTTTGGTTACAAAGTTGGGTTTTTGTCTACAACCAGCTTCGGCTCATCTGTCCCCCTGGGGTCCACCTTCCCTGTCCCAACATCCACCGAAAGTTTTCCTGTACTCATATTATGTGTAATAAATAATAATTGAGATGAAATGACTCCAAATTGTAGCCAGTGCTGTGGAGTTTGACCCTAGCATTTGGGAGGTGGAAGCAGAAAAACCAGGAGTTCCAGTTATCCTCAGCTATTTGGTGAGTTTGAGGCCAGCCTGGACTATGTGAGCCCCTATCTGAAGAAGTACAACAATAACAAAAATGACCCAAAGGTAATGGTGCATTGTATAAATTTATGGAATGATCAAAAAATAAAAATATTATTTAAAGAATTGAAAATGAGGAGCCAGAGAGATGGCTTCATAGTTAAAAGTACTGGCTGCTCTTCCAGAGGATCTGAGTTTGATTCTCAGCACCCACATGTCAGGTCATAACTATCTGTCACTCCAGTTCCAGGGATCTGACACCCTCTTCTGGCCTCTGAGGGCACCAGGCACATGTGGGCACTGTATACATTCACTGAATGGTTCACAGACATACATGCAGGCAAAACATATTAAGACAAGGAAAACATAAAAACTCTAACAAATGAAAAATACAACTCAAATTTTAAAAATAATTGCTATTTGAGCCTGGGCATGAGCTGGCCATGTCACTCATACATTTTGGACTTACCAAAATAGGATAGACAATGGAATTATTTTCTCTGAATTTGTCAAATACAAATGGACTAGACATTGTTTAGGTATTTATTGCTTGTATATATTGTATATAGTTATTGTACTTTTGTATATAGTTTTTCTTATATTAGTTATAACTTTTTTACTTTTTTCTTTTTATTAAAATAGAAAAGGGGAAATATGGTGATATTTTATTTGTACTGAAATGTGATTTGATTTGTATGTTAATAAAGTTGCCTGGGGGAGCTAATAGCAAGCCACAGCAGAAGTCTGGCCGTGGTAGCACACGCCTTTAATCCTGATCACATGATAGACAGATCTCTGTGTGTTCAAGGATACACCAGCATGGAGACACACACCTTTAATCTCATTACCAACCATAGAAGACCTGGAGGTCTGTATAGATGGGCAGCGACAAGGAGATCATGTGGTTGGGTTTACAACCAATGAGAAGGCAGAACAGAAAGTCTATAAGAAGACAGAGACACAGGAAGGAGGTCTCTTGCAGAGGGAAGGACAGGAGCAGCAGTGAAGGGTAAGGTTTTTAGCACTTAGCTATTACTCTGACCTCTTGGGCTTTCATCTCTGCATTGGCTCTGTGTTGCTTATTTAACAAGACGGTTACATCTACACAACTCTGTTGAAAAGCTCAGGGAGGAGATATATCCAAATTCAGTAGGAACCATCTTTTCACTTTTTTTCCCCTCTAACTGTAAAAGACTAAGTTTTTAAAGCTTTATTTTAACTTACGTGTATAAGTGTTTTGCCTGCGTATGCATATGCGACCCAGGCAGTGAATGAATGCAGTGTCCAAAGAGGCCAGAAGAGGGAACTAGAACCCTGGAACTGTATTTCTGCGGGTGCTGGGAATCAAACTCCAGGACTGTGCAAGAGCAGCAAGTAATCTTAACCAGTGAGCCATTCCCCAGGTCCTACCCAAAGTCTTATTATCAAGATGCTGTTTAAAGTCTCTGCGCTTTGCCAAGCCCACTCTCTGCCAGCCAGATCTGCAGCATCAGATAAGAGACAGCTTCATGCCAGAGTATTGAAACTTCCCAAGATGAATGCCAACCAATTCCATTCACCACCCCAGCCTCACCCCATGATGCTCTCTCTCTTACACCGCCACCCCCTCCCCAGGAAAAGTTAAGACATGCTCCCATGCCCTTGGCTTGCCGTCTCAATTTTACCAGGCCCTCATATTTTTTCCATGTCGATGGCTACATGACACACAACTTCAGCACTTATTCATCCGATGAATGTCCAAATGCGCTCATTTGATCTTTAATCCAACCAAGAGCATGGGTGATAAATTACTGCAGGAAATGTAGGTTCAGTGTGAGAGCGTCAGGTGTTGCGGGATATCCGATCACACTGTGAACCCCGAGTTTGTGTTTGTGTTAATTAAATAAAATCAGGGGGCAGAGCCAACAACTAGTTGATGGGAATTAGCCATGGGGAGTCCAGAGGAGGCAGGAATATGGATAGAGAGGTGCACAGGAAGGAGTAGAGAGGGGACTTGGAGTTTTGCAGTTTTTTTGGTTTGGAACAAGTGGAGAGGTGGGTCTTTTGCTGGGTCTCTGACAAAAAGGAAGGTCAGCTGGTTGCTTCTCGACCTCTCTGATCTAGGAAGTTTTCACCCCCACCTCTGACTTCTGAGTCTTTGTTGGTAAACAGAACAATAGAGACTTAGTTAAAAACCTACATTTGGTGGCCGCAGCCTGAATGGCTGGCAGGATGCTGACTGTGGGGTCGTGGGACCTCAGACGGTAATTAAATTATCAGTAGATTCGTGTGCAGCCACTAAGCTGACAGAAGAAAAACATCAGTCAGGTGTTGTGTGAAATTTTGACCGCTTTCTGATAATAAAGCTTGCCTGGAGTCAGAGGGCAGAGCCACTGGCTGACCAAAATTAACCATAGAGGCTTTGGAGGACTGAGGGCAGATAGAGAGACAGGAAGTAGTAAGGCGGGGCTGAGAGAGGATCTCCGCCCTTTTGTATGGAGGAACGGAGAGAAAGGAGGTCACTGGTGGCTTCTCTGCCATTTCTCTGATCATTCAGGTTCTTATCCCAATATCTGACTCCTGATTTTTTATTGATAAAGAATAATTAGATAAATGCTTCAGTTAGGACGTCAGGTGTGTGGCCCATACGACCTCATTCACACTCTGGAATATTCCTTGCTGACAGAGCAGGGCCATCACTTTTCAGAAGTTTTTGTCTTTCATCTAAGACATTGGCACTGTGGCTTCACAGTCCTCGAAGAGGAACTTAACTTTCAACTGGGATTCTTAATTTCCAAACAAATCCACCCAGAGTGAACTTCTTTCACAGGAGTTTGCCAAACAGCAACTGATCCAGCAGCCTGCTGCTTGGCTGGTTCTGGGTGGCCTATGTATCCTTGTGGCAGGGATTCCACGCAGCTCACCCGCCCACTGCAGGTCCCACGGTCTGAACCCTTACCCAGTAGATATTCTCTCCCATCCTCCAAGCCACAGAGTTGCTACCCAGTCTTGACCCCAGCTCTGCTTAAAGGTTTAACCCCATTTCTTCATCTCACTTAGTCCCGTGGACTCAACCCAATGGGTCCATTCTTCCTTCTCATCCAGCACTGACCATGGCATTGCATCTAGCTCCTTTTCTTCCATGGCCTCCAAAGGCTTTGCCCCGCCTCCTTCCCCCACTGTCTACTGTGAAGGAACCCCTCTGTCTTCTTGTGATGGCCACAGAATCAGATTCCAGCCCTTCGACTGATGATTCTCTCTTTGAGTAAAATCCTAATCCTGCAGTTTCTCGAGACAGCAGTCTGAGGCTATGAGCGCAGCCCAACACAAAATCATAAGCTTACTTAAAACACAGAAACTTTCTCATGGTTTCTTTTCACACTCAATTGTGTACTAGATGACAAGGCTGGGCATGTTTGCCATAGCATCCACCAAGAACAAAGCCATTGTTCCTGGACTTAACATCCATGTCATCTTCTCAACATTGATGTCAACTACTCACTCTGGCAGGTCTGGTGCCCTGGCCTGGATGAGCTTCCCAGCTATTCCATACCCATTAATTCCTACAATTAGAGCCATTGTTAAGGTATAAACTAACAGCCAATATGATCCTGGCTCTGAGGCGGGGGTTGTGAGGAACTTACTCTAGCCTGATCTGTGCAATGGGATAAAATCACATTGAGCCGAGCCTGCACCTCCTCAGACACACTGCTCACACACCTGATGCTCAGCCGACGTGAGGGGCTGCGGCCGACGGTTCTGGATGGCACAGTCCCAGCCACAGCCATCACACAGAAAGGTCTACCAGAACAACGCTGATACAGTTACCAAGTCGACACGACATTTGTGCCACACAACTTCAAATGATACAATACGGCAGACTTAACATGTCTATCCCACATATTGCATCAGCAGTTCCTAGGAGTCCTGACAGACTCCCAGCACACACACAAGACTAGAGTGTTGAAGTGGCCTCTGGGGGGCGCAGTGTCCCATTCCTGCCTCCGGCTGCAACCTCCTGTTGCTCACTGCTTGCTGCCTTCTTCTCTCTCGTGGTTCTTTGTAAATCTCTTCTTATTTCTTTTGTAAAATTAGGAGAATTTTCCCCCCTTCTTAATTCAAAAGTTTAAATAAACAATAAAGCAAATGCTAGAGTCAGAAAGGCATATCCATGGCCCTTTTCATAGATGGCTGGATGTAAATTTTACTTGGCGCTCTGTCTCTCTCTCTCTCTCTCTCTCTCTCTCTCTCTCTCTCTCTCTCTCTCTCTGCCTTCCTAATGTTCCTCTCCAGACACAATGACGTCACTGACCAAGCTCTCAGCTTAGGGGGGCAGCGGTGGGGGGGGGCCGGGGGGGAAGGGGAGGCTACTGCAGTTTACAAAGCAAAAATCTTCTCGCCCAACAAATACACCAGTGGGAGACAGGAGAATTTTTAGAGCCCCAAATTAAAAATAATCCCACTATTTAATACTTTTGACAGCCAAGCCCTCCTCCCCCAGCAATTTGTCTGAGTAAACATTCTTCAAAGCTGACATTCCCAGGAGTGTGATGCAAACCGTGGATGAGACATCCTGTATGCATGAATTACAGCCACACTCCCAGCTCTGTGGCGCTCAATAGACATCCATTCTGTGATGTTTCCTTTTTTTTTTTTTTCCCTGCTTCCTCTTCCTCTGCTCTGGGCTCTGGAAATAAATTACTATTCTCACAGATGTGTGCACACTGCCCAGTTGTGCTGTTCCAAGTTCAGCAGCACCTCGGGCAGGAACATCCAGCAAACCACCGCTGGCGAAGGGCCAAGCCCAGAGCAGCATGCTCAACTGCACTGAGCGCGCTTCCTCCTGGCCTCCTCTAGGCGACGGGATTTCCCAACTGTTGTAACAGCTCTGACACGTGTCTACCAAGGATGCCAAACACAACCAGAACCTCCAGGAAGCCCACATGATGCCTCCAGAAGTCAACCACCTCTGCTGCCCAATGCACTCTCAACTCTCATTAGCCTGGGCATCTCTCCTCAGCCCCAGCCCCAACCTCCTCACTGGGGGCCACTTCCAAGATAGCTCTGCTCTCATGTGTTCTCCAAGTGTGCAGGGTGTCCCCTCCACACTGCACCCGAAGAGGGCTCATGCACATCCCAGGCACTAGGCATCTACTGGCAGCCTGGCCCACCTCCTCCTACCCCGACAACTTCATTCTACTCCCCTTGCCTCTAAATAATTCCAGGGATATGTCTGTGGTCCAAAACTAGCCTTGAAGAAATAGAAAATACCTAGAGGAGAGACCTGGAGAAGAGCCCAGGGAACTGAGACTAGAACATCTGGGAATAGATGAGAATATCCAGGTCCCTGGAAAGAATCACTTGTATCCCCTCCCCCACTTAAGGGGCCCACACCTCCACCACAGCATCTGGTCTTCTCCTGAGGCCTGGGAGTTGGGGGTAGACCACAGATGCTCATGTCCATAGGAACAAACTGAGCAGCATTGTGAGACAGACAGAATACACCCAAGTCTATTCCTATACTTCCACTCCATGAGCTCAGGGGTTTCCCTGAAATGAAGCCCCCAATGCCCTCTACATTGAGATAACGAGGTAACCATGACAACTACCATGCCAGAATTCAGCAGCGTGAAACTCCTCAGGAAACGTTTTAAGTTCTTCCTGTGTGTTTTAGACTGTAAATAGAAGTTGTAACATGAAAGAAAATTGAAACATGAAAATTGAAAAGAGAAAATAGAAGAAAATTGACCTAGGTAGGCTGAAAGAGGCAAGCAAGGTTCTCAAGGAAGAATATTTCATATTAAAATGTATTTTCTTTTTGTTCACCACCTATCTGGCCCATGATACCCCCCTAGCTGCAGGGAATGCAGCATTATGGAATATACCCGAATCCAGGTGGTCCTGGTCTTCGTGTTCATTCAGTCCATCCACCTGGCTTTTGACACACTGAAAAAGACACAGGTGAGACAGTTTCATTAAATTCCATCTCTACTACATTGATGCTTATTTCTCATGAGCTAGAATGACGCTCTTGGAAAACATCAATAAAGCCACATCACTCACATCACAACACGTAAACGGGAAATCCATCTGTGTTTATAATTAGCATTGAGGGCTAAAAATAAGGAAAGGATGTGTGTCCTGCTAAAACACACCCGGAAGCTGTCCAAGGGTAAAGCAATATCAGCAAACATCCATGGAGGAGAAGCTTCCAGTATGTTCTAGAGGATGCTGTCAACTATCTTGTGTATACAACAGAGACAACTCAGAAAGAGAGGGAGGGTTGGTCATGAAAGTACATCCCATTGTGGTCCTAATCAAAGAAACTGGATCTGGGGCACACTCCTGCCTACTCGTGGATTTTTATGAACACTCGCTCAATTGTCATGTCTACTTTAAGACACAAGGAAGACAGTGAGGCCAGGCAACCATCATTCCTTACCTTTCCATTGTCCTCCTCGGGTGGAGATCTGCCAAACTCCAAATTCTTAATCTCTGCAAAAGAAATAAATCTCATCAGAACTGCTAAATAGAGCTTTAGTTTAAAAAAAAAAAAAAAGGAAACAAAGAAAGTAGATGACAAGTTATAAACAAAGCATTAGCTAGGTTTTTAGGCTAAACTTAACAATCAACCCTACCAGAGAATGAAGTATTTGATCACCTGGCCACCCCTCCACATCCCCCTACACACACACACACACACACACACACACACACACAGGTATTATTTGTGTATACTAAGATGTAAACAAGGCAGGGAGCTCTCACTGTAAATCCTGAGGCTGTGGGGGTGGGGGTGTATTAAATAAATCAGTGCCCTTGACTGCAAAGGAAGGATGCTCATCCCTGAAGCTTCTACAAAATAGCACGGATGCTGAGGATGCAACTGGTACCCACCTGAGCAAACCCCACTCGTCTCTTCCCCTGGATTCCATAGGTGGCAATAGGAGAAAGAAAAAGGACTAGTTCATTCTCAGAGAGACCCAGCTGTCCCTTCTGCAGCACTGAAGCGGAGCACACCACACAGCCCTCAGCACCCGACCTCAGCTGGCAGGGCTGGCTAAGCAGCGACTGGCCCTAGATGCCCCAGATGCCCCAGATGTCCCCTTCACTGCAAAGCTGTTCCTGGAAACCACGTTCAGGATGTTCTGTGATGAATAGGAAAGCCCAGGCAAAGCGGTGTTTTTCTCTGTTCCTTGACCGATTGGTTCTCTTCCCAAATACTCAGTTTCCCAGAAACAAGCGCAAAGACTGTCAAAATGGCCATGGGGTGCGGGTTTAGCCCCAGGGGAAGTAAGTGCTGACATCCCCAGCGGGGGTAAATAGCTGAAAACTTTTCACCTGAATTTAAAGGAATATATGACCCTGCTGGGTCTTGGGGGGGGGGTCTTTTCTGAAATCTCAGCTTCCCAGCCCCCAAGGACCTTGGTGATGCAGTCCCAGAGAAATGCCAGGAATTTTCCCAGAAAGTTCATAAACTGGACATTCCCTACCCTCTGTCTCTCCTGCTAATTTCAGTTGCCTGCCACCTCAAACCTCCAAGTGGATTTATTCAAGCTCTTCGTGCTGCCAGGGGGTTAGTCTCTGTTCTGCACAGGACATGTGCAAGGCCTTATTTATACAACTCTCCACGACAAACCAGACCATCAGGGTGACAGGTTGTAAAGATGGGATAGGAAGTGGTGGGGTAAGAAAGGAACAGCCACACACTCTGCTGGTCACGTGCTTTTTATAAATGCTTAAGGATAACTGAATCTGTGCTGGAGGGACGGCTCATGTGCCAAGAGTACTTGCTGCTCACACAGAGGACCCAAGTTCAGTTCCTACCACCCACCACTACTGATAACTTCAGCTCCAGGGGATCTGACACCCTTTTCTGGCCTCTACGGGCACCCACACATACATGTGTGAATACCCAGACACAACACACATAAATACACATAAGGAAAAACAAATGATATTTTTAAAGAATAACTGGGTTTCTCTTATAACCAGCAAGCAGTTCCACAGCGACACTGGACAACTGTGTGTTGATCATGAACTCATAATGCTTACTAGGTTTCATGATAAAAATGAAAACATAATAACCTCAATTTTGTGCGGTTGTGGCAACAGGAATAGAGACAAGGTTGTACTGGTGCCCCGCCTGGTGGTTTATACAGTTAGCGCAACGCCAGCTCTTACATGCACTTCCCAAACTAGCCTCCGGGTGGCAGAAGAGTAACATTTGCGCAAGGACCAGCCATACACGTGAAAATAGGCCGGGTTTGCCTTTGAGAGTGTACCCTTTCAATGCCGAAAGTCCAAAGCAAATAGTTAAAGCAAATTTTCCAGTCCTCTTCACAGATGCACAGAACTGGTGCGAATCGCCTGCCATGGTGTTTGTCACAGAGGAGTCTCTAAGGAATCCCTCTGGAAACTCATGCCCTACATGATAAAACTCCAAGTAGAGAAGATCACTGCAATGTGCCAAAGAGAGTAGCCAGAATGGAGGCTCCGGGAACACATCTGCACTAGACAGGAAGGGGATCGCGCAATTCCATCCTGCTGGCTACAGGCTATGCCCTTAATGCCACTCCAGACCACTGTTTTCTTAAAGCATCCCATACATGCAGGCATTTATTCTGAAGAGCACGCTGGAAAACAGGATATGACCTGTTATCCATTTGTAATATCAAAGGGTTCACTCAGCTTTCTCTCTCATCCCCACCCCCAAATGACCATGATCTTGGCACATTTCCATTCCTACATTTTCCCCTTACAGTCTCCTGTGATCTTTTATTATTATTATTATTATTATTATTATTATTATTACCTTTTAAAATAACTGCTATTAAAAAAAATGGACATACTGGAGGTAATCATATTAAGCAAAAGAAGCCAGTCTCAGAAAGACAAATATTAACTATTTCTTCATTTGTGGTTCCTAGATCTTATATAAATGCATAAAATCGTGTATGTATGTAAATGAAAGAAGAAAAACCAGGGGCAAAGTAGACTAATAGGATGGGAGGAAGAATGAGAAAAGAGACGGGTAAGAGGCATGGGGGGGCACTCAACATATAATATCTACTTGGTAAAAAACATCTAAGACAAATAAAATTTCAAATATTTTTAAAATCTGCTATATATATGTACATATTCCATAACAAAATGACAGATTTCCATTATATTTACTTTTAACTTTAAAAATAACTTTCAAATACATAAAAAAAATTCTCACCCTAAAATTACTTTTTACATGTTGTGAAAATGTGCGGATTCAGATGCATAGCCCACCTTTCATTAATTTAGAAGCACTACAACCAGAACGACATCTCGGAGTTGCACAGAGAATATGGTGTTCATTCTACTGGGCTTTAATTAAATTGCCCCTGGAGCATTTCTGCTAAATGAGTGGGCTCCTTTTACACTAGCCCAGAGTCCCACCAACTGCACCGTGCAATCAAACCACTCGTTGCTATAGCAACCTTTGGTTGATAATAGTATCAGTAACTCTAGCTATTCTGCTTTAAGGGCCTGTTAATGTTGTCTTCAAGGTCCACCCACAGGGAAGGATTACCTCTCTAAATCACACTTACCAAACTCGATAAACATGTTTTTTTTTTTTACATATTGCCAAACTATAATAAAACGAGAGATAATCTCTAGTACTTATGTTCACTAATGACACAGCACCAACAAACAGGGATTTTTACCCCAGAGATAAGTAGCTGTAAGATTAGTATCAATGTCTCATTAAGATTTGCCTGGAGAAAAGCTCACCTCCGTGTACCAGCTTTATTACCTCTTCTTGCAAAATGGAGCCAGAGTCTAGACTTACGCAACAAAAAGTGAGCCAGAACTCTCTCAACAGTCCTGTGGCTAGACATAAGGACCCTTCCCCCAGAAAAGGAAGAGCAGAAGAACAGCTCTCACCAGAGCGAGACCACCCACAAGTGCTGCCTTCTCCCATCCCACTGTACTGACGGCCGGCCACACCTAATAGAGACCGGCAGAGATGTCCCGCACATAGCTGGCAAGCTGGTACTGATAGCCATGTGCTCTGCCCTCCTAACAAGTCAAACAGCACCCTCATGATGCTGATCCTCACCCTACACCTCCTCTGGCAACACACTAATTCACACATAATTCAATATCCTCTTGGGTATGTGTCACATACCTGTAATCCCAGCACTGGGGAGGCTGAGGCAAGGGGCCACATAGACCATGACACCCTGAGCTACACAATATGATAACCTGTCTCAAAAAAACAAAACCAAACAGTCTTTGAATGAGTCCTTTGCTTCTCGTGGGCAGTGACTGCATTCTGGAAAGAGACTCTGGACTGGGACCAATTTGGTTTGGGTACCAACAATTGTGTCCCCTGCCTGTTACACACAAGGTGGAGAACTAACAACTAACCCACCTACATTTGGTACATCCATCTGATGAGCTAGGGTGGGTATCAGGCCAGCTCTGGATGGTGAGAGAGAGGGAAAGTTGCTTGCTTTATTGAATTGCTAACTGGAACACTTGCAGTCCTAGCATAATTTCATTACTAAAGTTCTGGCCACCAGGCTGACTGGACAGACCAGGGCTCTGTCCCCTGTTTCTTCCCACACAATGTAACTCTGCCACCGCTCTCACTGCGCACCAAGGTGTCACTGTTGACTTATCCACTTCTTTCTCCTGCTTAGTGTTTCACCCCGACATGAATGTGCAGCACTCAGTGCCTGGGAGCTAACATAGCAAAGGAGACGCTCTTAATTCACCAGCTATTATGATGCTTGAACTTCTGGGGAATTCCTCCCTTTTGCCCCAAGTGGGAATATTAATGAAGCGCCCGGGTTGCTGGCCCAGCATAGTATGACGTGGGGGAGACAGTGAGGCAATTGTCCGCACAAGTCCCAGTGAGTCTTTTCCTCCAAAAGCCCAAACATTACAGGCAATCCCACGGGCTCAAATCATCCCTATAGAGCTACAGCAGCAGAGATACCAATGCGGAGATGGAATCTGGCCCTCAGGTACTTCCCCCTGTGCTGGCTCCGATTCATCTTATTTTTATATTTGGAACTATGCAGAATGAAAAAGACATCTTTGTGAAATGCTTTTTATCTAAATTAGTCTTAATACTTTTTTTTCTGAGCCACAACAGTCATTGTTAAAGAAAACTTGAAAAAATAAATATCAATATAACCACCATCAAGGGAGAATCCAGCAAATTTTAATGTAGGTCATGCTTATCTCACCTTGCTGGGGTGCAGTGCACACACCACACTACTCATTTGTTTAAGACACACACACCATTTATTTGGCTTTAGTATGGTCCAAGGTATGCAGCCATTACCCACCATCAATTTTAGAACATTTTCCTCGTGCCAACATAAAGCCCCACAGCCATGAGCAAACACTCCTCACAGTTCTTCAACTGCCCTCTGACCTCCTTCCCACAGCCCAGCCCGGACAACCTTAATTTCTCTCAGTGGGTCTGCCTAATTAAGATATTTTATACATGTGGAATCATGGGGTCTTTTGTAATTGGCTTTATAAACACAGCCCCATGTCTTCAAGTCCTATATCAGGACTTCTTTATTTTTCAATAATTAAAATCTTTTTTGGCGGGGGTGGAAAAATGGTTCAGTGATGAAGAATACTTGCTGTTCTTCTAGAGTACCAGAGTTCGGTTCCCAAGACCCATGTGAAGCAGTTCACAACAACCTGTAATTCCAGTTTTATTAGATGGGGAAAAAACTCAACTACAGAATTATTATTAGTATAGATGCTCTAAATTTTCTATGCTTGAGTGAAGTAAAACAGGATTTGCCACACAAAAAGGTTACATGTGAAACACGGAAGAATTTACCAGCAGGCATAAATGCAGCCTCATCTGTATTTTAAAAGTATCAAACATTGGGGGAGGGAAAATCAAACGTTTAAGGAAGAGTTCTGGACTTAAACACATCTCACATAAAATTCAACTAAAAACACAGTCCATGATTTTTTTTAAATGTTTATTTTTAGTTTAGCACACGCGCACGCACACACGCACACACGCACACACACACACGCGCGCGTGTGTGTGTGTGCGTGCGGTGCATGTATGTATATGTTCATATATGTAGAGGAACATTTGTGCATGTGCATGGGTATGTGTACGCCAGAGGCTAACATTGGGTATCCTTCTTCTATCACTGTCCACTTTGTTTACTGAGTCAGGATCTCTCACTGAACCCAGAGCTGGTCATCAGGCAGGATCTCTCACTGAACCCAGAGCTGGCCATCAGGCAGGATCTCTCACTGGACCCAGAGCTGGCCATCAGGCAGGATCTCTCACTGGACCCAAGTTGGCCATCAGGCAGGATCTCTCACTGAATCCAGAGCTGGCCATCAGGCAGGATCTCTCACTGAACCCAGAGCTGGCCATCAGGCAGGATGCCTCACTGAACCCAGAGCTGGTCATCAGGCAGGATCTCTCACTGGACCCAAGCTGGCCATCAGGCAGGATCTCTCACTGGACCCAGAGCTGGCCATCAGGCAGGATGCCTCACTGAACCCAGAGCTGGCCATCAGGCAGGATCTCTCACTGAACCCAGAGCTGGCCATCAGGCAGGATCTCTCACTGGACCCAGAGCTGGCCATCAGGCAGGATCTCTCACTGGACCCAAGTTGGCCATCAGGCAGGATCTCTCACTGAACCCAGAGCTGGCCATCAGGCAGGATCTCTCACTGAACCCAGAGCTGGCCATCAGGCAGGATCTCTCACTGAACCCAGAGCTGGTCATCAGGCAGGATCTCTCACTGGACCCAAGTTGGCCATCAGGCAGGATCTCTCACTGAACCCAGAGCTGGCCATCAGGCAGGATCTCTCACTGGACCCAGAGCAGGCCATCAGGCTCCTCTTGCTAGCCAGGTTGCCCCCAAGGAGCCCCAGAGCCCCTGTCTCTACCTCTCAAGTGCTGGGTTACAGGAAAGCCTCCACACTGGCCCTGAGTTTAACTTGGGTTCTGGGAACTGGAACTTTGGTCCCCACACTTGGAAAGCACAAGCTATATCCACCAGGCCATCTCTTCGGTCCAACTTTAAAAGTCACTGCATAAAGAAAAATTTTTGAATGCTAGTGAATGTCACACACACACACACACACACACACACACACACACACAAAGTACTTTTGAATTAAACTACAAATTTGGTTGTTATTCTGGAAATATTTAGGGAAACACTAGAAATCATTTTTAAAACATTTGATACTCTGATCTTCAGAAAAACTTATCTGGTAAAACTAATGCTGCCATGGACATTCAAGTGGAGTGGAAATGATATTTTTTTCTTTTTCTTTTAAACTTAGTTATCATACAAAATACTGTACAAGTTTGTGTGCAGATACACACCTTCTTTCCTCTTGAGTAAATGTCATGTGATGATTCTGTTTAATCTGTCTCTTATGAACTTTTACATATATGCACATTCTATCCCTAGGCTCTCCAGGGTGAAAATTTCAATCATGGCTGGAGAGAGAGACAACCTCAGCCTCAAAATGTGCTTGCAATCCATCAGTAAGCAGAAGCTCTAAGAAAGTCATTAGATCTCAAAGTGAAATTAGGGCATAATTTTCCTAACTTAGTCAACTGCTTAAGTAAGATGAAGTAAGTCACCTTTCAAAGATATAAATACAGTGCGACTTTAGGATTGCTTTTATGTCCTATGATTTCACTTAGAGTCTACTCCAAGAAAGGGATTCTTTGGCTGCATGTTTAGGATAAGTTATCCAAATCTATTTGTCCTTAGCTGAATTTTACACTTGTCCCAAGCCTGCTAATTTGACCCATCTGAAAGAAAGAATCTAAATTAAGAGTAAAACAAATTTATTGCCTGGAGGTGAAATATGGGTAGCCTGTGGCCTGTGGGCCTCATAAGGTGGTTCAACCAGATGATCTGTAAGACTTCTAGCTCAAACCATCATCCTTCAGTTCTGTGTTATAGTGGAAGGTGAGTAGACTTTTCATTTATGTATGGGGAAAAAGATAGTATTGTTCTAACAGTGTCCAAGATGGGCCAGCTCTCAGCTTGTCTTTAACCTTGGACCTTTATTAATGAAAGTGGTTTCCATTTAGGAGAAACAAGACTGGCAAACTCAACTCTACAGAAAATTTGGAGAAGGATGTACATCCCGTTAGAGTGAAAGAAGTAACTGCAAAACACCTTCTGGCTTAGGGGAACGTTAACTACAGTCTCACTGTAATTTAAAATTTTTTTTTTTTTTAAGAACCTTCCTACTTATTTCCATGTTGGCTGCACCAGTCTGTACCACCACCCACGGCAAGACAGCTGTACATAGGAACTCACAGTGGCTGGGACAGCATACACAAGACTTGTGCAAGCCCATACCAGACAAAGTCCCAGCATGGAGGGGATATGGGGCACACAACCCCATCCCTAGCTGTGGAGTTATTGGCAATCGCTAGTGCTGGGAGGAGGAGAGACAGTATTCTCTAAGACTATGGCCCCTGGTAAGTTTTTGACCATATTCCAGTGGAAGACCACAAATCCAAGAACAAATGGGCGGCACAAATTAGTCTGAAGGGTTAAAAAAAAATAGGATACAAAGTTGGAAGGGTAGGGAATGAGGGTGCTGAATCTGAGAAGAGCTGGGGAGGTGGGGTGAGTATGATCAGAACAAGCTATATGAGATGCTCAAAGAACTAACAAAAATTATTTTAATTGACACAGGCTTATATATATTTACATGTATATAATGTATCAGGGAAATTTGCATTTCTACCATATCTTTGATTTCAAAGCCTATAAATTCCTCTTTTTAGTTCTTAAAATATCTAAAGTGTGATAAACTACAATCACCCTGCTGTGCTATGGAACAATATGTTCCTTTACATGACGGTATGTTGGCATCTGTGTACAAATTCCCCATAATACCTCCTCCCCCTCCCCAATCTCCCACCTTCTCAGCCTCTAGTAATCATTTTTCTACTTTCTCCTACGATGTCAACTCTTATGACTCCCTCTGATGGCTGAGAGCATACACTATTCGTCTTTCTGTGCCTTCCATTTTAAATCACTGAAAATGCCCAAATTCCATTTCAACATTGTAGGCATCGTCGTCGTTGTCTCCTCCCCCTCCTTCCTCCTCCTTCTCCTCTTCCTCCTTCTTTTTTTGAGACAGGATTTTTTGTGTAGCCCTGACTGTCCTGGAGCTTTCTCTGTAAGCCAGGCTGGCCTTGACCTCACAGAGATCTGCCTGCCTCTGCCTCTTGAATGCTAAGATTAAAAGCGTGGGTCATCACCACCACTGTCTGGCTTCCCCTACTTCCGGATTCTGATCAGACCTTAGATGCTCCAAACTAGAGGAGGAGGTGGTTGGATCTCCAGTTAAGTCATCATCTGGAAAACATCATCCTCAAGGATAGCCTCAATCCCCAACACCTCAGTTCTCAGCTGCCCCAGCATAAAGTCCTTACATCTTGATGAAACATTTGTGCCATATGCAAATATTCTAAAAAGTCCCGAGTTGCCGTATTTAAAATAAAACATCTTAGAAAGGAAACCGTGTGTGGATAACAGTCTTCTTACTCTCCCAACACTTTCTCACAGGAAATACTCAAATATACTCAAATACCAGCCAGCCGTTCCTCCATAAACAACATGAACAATTCAAGCAAAGAATCTACTCATTTCTAGTCACATGAGGTATACTTTTACTACTACTACCTATACTTCAGAACAGGCTGGAGTTACTTAGCTTCCACTTAGAACCAGGCATCACACACTAGTCCACCACTACAGGAGATACTGAACGAGTGCCCCACCTTAAGCATTAAACGACACCCCACCTCTACTCCCCTCCACCCTCCTCTGCCATTTCCATACAAGCCAACAGGGCTGAGCAGCTTTCACAATGCTGAAAAGCCAGCTCATGGCAGAGCTGAGTTCTGAGCTGTCTGCCTGCTGCCTGGCAGCATGTGTCATCAAGACGAGTCTGGGCATGCGTTCCCAGTGACAGCAGCTTGAGATTAGCATTTCCAGGCAGTGATCCTGATGTTACACTTTTTCCATCACACAAACACGGGAGAAAATTCTAGACCAGCAGTGTGAACGTGCAGTCAATAGATTCTCTTGTCTGGGAGTGGTTGGGATATTGGAATGCAATGGTTGAAAAAGCAGGTAACCAACTGACTTCTGGCTGCCCAGACGAGATGTGCTACTTAAGAAAAATCTCTTCTGAGCTACTCTTCATGAAGTAAAGTCAATTCTTAACTCTCAGAAATGTCCCTTCTCCATGACCACTAGTGCATGTGCTCCATGAGTGCCCACAGCTTCCTGCAGTTCACACCCACAGACTCAGTGCCTAAGACAGGGCCTGGCATACAGTAAGTCCTCGAAAATGCTGGAGGAAATTACTAAGATAGAGTTGAGAGCGGGGTCTCGTTGCTTGCTTTTGGTTGCTGCTGAATCTCCAGGTCTCCAATAGTGCCCAGTATACAGTGGGCACAAAACAGTTACAGACCTTGCGAGGAGAGAACCCACAGGACTCCAGCTGCCTGCCTGGGCTGTGTCTTGTGTTGGGTTCTTGGCCCTTCTCATCAGATCCACACAGGAGAACAGCTGAGCCTGCCCGGCCCCAAAGGAAACGGTTTTGCTCTGTTAGAACTCATGTTCCAACCCCCATTTCCTGTTTCCTTGTTAGTGAAACTATGGTGGGCGACACTATGGGGAGACGCTATTGTATTATTTATTAGTCAGAGTGTGGTAACACAGATGGTTTGTCCCATCAACAACAAAAATTTTTTCATGGATGAGTATGATCAAACTATATTGTTTACATGGACCATAATCAAATCCACTCATTTGTGTGATTAATATATGGTAATAAAAATAAAAATAAATACTAAAAACTGATAAAGAACCTGGATTTGAACAGTGGTACCTAGGTTATAATAGTTCTCAGCTTGGCTCTAAGTTATAAGCTCTAAGCAGGCAGGGCACCAAGAAATGTGAGAACCAGGTGTGGTAGCTCACAAATTTAATCTCAGCACTCAGGAGGTAGAGCGGCCAAGTGGTCTCATATACAGGAAGGCCTGGGTCTCAAAAGCACAGAAATACAAAGGGAATTCTGGCAGGGCATCAGGAGGTGCAGATGGCCTCACATGCACAAGACGACCCTGAGTGGCTTCATATACACCTTCCTAGGCATTTGCAGAGAATGTCACTGCGCTGATAGATACTGAGAACCTAGGTGGTGGTGGAAAAGGAGGCGTGAGGAAGGGTCAGGGACGATGTGAAATGGCTTCATTCTCCAGAGTACCTCCTCAGACCCCCTCCTAAGGAACTTTCATTGATAGTTGAGTTGAACGAGGCTACCCCAGTTCCTAATTCTTGACTTACTAGAACCTGTGACGTATCAAAGGCATTCTGGGTCTCTAAGTTAGGTTTCAGAGAGAGCATTTTCCATGGACTTGCTGAAAGGATCCTTACTTTGCAGAACATCTTCTAGTTCTGTGCATTGCTCCTCAGAAAATCCTAGGGTGCACACCTGTAACCTCTCAGAGCTTGGGAGGGGGAGGCAGAAGGATAACAAATTTAAAGTCACCCTTGGCTACATAACAAATTTAAGGCCAGCCTGGTCTACCTGAGATACTTACTCAGGGAATTGGGGGAATAAAACAAAAGGAAGTCCAGAAGGCAAGAGAGAAAACAGAGCCTATTTCTTCCCAACGACTTTGTCTGTGGTGGTTTGAATGAGTGCAGCCCCCATAGGCTCATGTATTTGAATGCTTAGTCACCAGGGAGTGGAACTCTTTGAAAGGATTAGAAGGATTAGGAGGTGTGGCCTTGCTGGAAGAGGGGTGTCACTGGGGGTGAGGGGTGGGCTTTGAGGTGTTAAAACCCATGCCAGGCTAAATCTCAATCAATATCTCTCTCTCTCTCATTCTCTCTCTCTCTCTCTCTCTCTCTCTCTCTCTCTCTCTCTCTCTCTCTCTCTCCCTCTCCCTCCCTCTCCCTCTCCCTCTCCCTCCCTCCCTCTCTCTCTCTCTCTCTCTCTCTCTCTCTCTCTCTCTCTCTCTCTCTCTCTCACACACACACACACACACACACACACACACACACACCACCTGCAGACCAGCAGGTAGCTCCTAGCTACTACTCTAGCACCCCGGGTGATGCCAATGGTGCCGCCATGCTCCGAACCATAACGGACTAAACTTCTGGAACTGCAGGCAAGTACCCTGTCAAATACTTGCTTTTATAAAAGAGTTGCCTTGGTCATGGTGTCTCTTCACAGCAGTAGAACAGTGACTAGACAGGGCCATTTAATTTGTTCAGAATAGCTTGCCATTATTCTCCAGGTCCAATTGCAATCATGAAATTATAAAACCATAATTGGTTCACAAGAATAATAATAAAATCATTTGTCACACTCACAAAGACAGCAAAGTTAATTTCCAGGCTAAAGTCATTACAGTTCTTTATGACAGCGGCAGCGTCTCCACCCCAACTCTCCACCACAGCAGGAAGAGAGGGGTGTAACCTATCTAATCTCTGGTGCACCTCAAAGAGACGGTCAGTTCAGCATTAAGAAGAAATAAAAGAGGACACTTTTATCTGCAGGAAGCGTGTTCTTCCAGTGGAGTCTTGTGGAAGCATCTGAAAGGAAGAGACCTCTCTTCACTTTAGTGAAACACTGCCCTCTACTGGAAGGTACAAACAGCGTCTGACATTCCTTCAACACAGTCTAGGGCTACAACTTTTGCCTGTTAGTAATGTGGACCTGGTGGACTTGGGTTTCTTGCCAAATTCTTTTGGTTTGGTGCCTGCTGTCCTGTTTGTCCTGTTTGCTTGATTATCCCATAGACCCATCAAACTCAACCTGTCTAAAACTGAGCACATTATGGGCCACAGTCCTACCTTCTAGCCCAGAAACACGCCCCAGCCACGGACTCACTCCCGACAACATTCATCTGTCCCAGCCTCACCTAAGACAGCATTCCTCTGGCCCCACCTTGCCCAAGACAGCATTCATCTAGCCCTACGTCACCCCTGGCCTTAGCTTGCCATGGTATAACCCTTCTGCATGGCTTTCTAGAGTCCTCTGGCAAGTCCTCTGCCTTCCATTTGGACCCTCACCTGGAATCGCCATTCTCCCAGAGTGACCTTGCCAAACAGCTGTTTAAAACAGCTCCCAGAATTCTCAGGGTGAAGCTCTGCCCCTTGAGTCTCCCGAAGCCCTGCCCACCTGGCCGCTCTCAAGCCCGCGTTCTTGGTGTTTCTACCACCACACACGGGTGTGCCGATGGGAAAAATGGCCTGCATTCTCCCCATTCATCTCCTGTATCTGGAGTCCCTGCCCTCACTAAGATCCCAACTCCAGGGGCATCGCTTCCACGACACCGGCCTTGGTCATGCCACTGTCGCAGGCTACAACATGCTTGAAGCAATATTTGCAAATGACTCATGGAGCACTTCCCATGCTGTGCCTGGAGAGCTTGTTTTCCTGTCCAGCCACAACCACAAGCCCCACCCCCCATCACACACACACACACACCCCCAGCTCAAGAAATCCAAAATCTAACACGTATTTAGACCTCATTTTATTCTGAATTAGTTTAAAGGTGGAGAATAAGAGAAGAAAGATGCATGAGATAATCTCTATAAAAAAAAAAATCAGAAGTTGACTTTTAAAAGGGCTGGAGGCTTAAGAAATACAGGTGATAGAAAGATGCAGTGAGTACTCGGAACTGGCAAGTCAGAAACTTTCTGCCAAGTATGTCTCTCAGCCAAGAAAGAAACCCGATCAGCTACAGTTAGCACAGTAAAAGTGGGCCAGAGCTTAGGGGGAGCCAGCGACACAAGACCGGGAAGAAGTCTCTCAAAGAGAAAACTAGCATCCCCTAGACTGCCTCCTAGGGCAGGCAGAGCAGCCAGCAGCAGCACTCACAGAGCAGAGCCAAGGCAATTATTCCTCCTACCCCAGGCCCAGGAAGCTCAGGAGCTCGTTCAACCCAGCAGCAGGTGAAGTGTGTGTGGACGCCACACAGACCCAGGCCACTCTTCATAACTACTCTTTCTCCGAGGCTTCTTCTCAGCCAACACAGAGGTAAAGACACTAAGGTTACACTATCTGTCAACTACTGGGAATGCAGCCACTCTGTGCTGCTAATTAAATGCAGGGTCAAGTACTAACCAGCTCTTAACCCTCACGGCAGAGAAACAAGGATTCGGCCACATCTGTCCCTGACTCCAGCATCTGGGACCATGATTCTCACTGCCATCAGACTGACATTCCTTTACATTCTCTGATGTCACATGAAGTCCCATCACTATCCCGAAATTATATTGATAATTAATTCTACTCCACAGATATAAGAATAACCATATATGTACACATACTTTCAAAATAAAGAAATCAATGTAATACCCTAGCTAAAACATGAATATAATACCCTAGCTAAAATATGCAGCAAAGAAACTGATAAGAAGATCATTTGTAGTTCACCATTAACAATGTTTTCCTGTGCTGTAGCAGCCGCCATCACAGAGCAGCCATGGCCCTGGGTGACTCCATGGCTGTGGACCTCAACAAGAGCAAGGTGACAAAGAATGTCAGCGAGCCCGGACACAGCTGGCACCACAGCCTCACCCATGACACCAAGTTCGTGTGGGACGTGATCCAGGAGGTGTGTGGCTTCGTGCCCTACAAGCAGCATGCCATTGGACTGGTCAAGGTGTCCAAGGACAAGCACACGCCCAAGTTCACCAAGAAGAGGGTGGGCATACACGCGCATGCACACCAAAAGGAAGCGGGAGGAACTGATTAATGTGCTGGTGGCCATGAGGAAGGCCGGGGCCAAGAGGGGCTGATGCCCCCCCCACTCCCCAATACACGCTTATGTTGAAAACAAACAAAACACAATGGTTTCCTGTGTATACAATGGTTAGATTTGTGTAACGCCTAGATTTGGAGAGAAACTACGATTTTATTTCACATGAGAAACACAATAATGTACACGAAGCCATGTAAAAATGCTTCCTACAAAAAAAATGCTTAGTATTCAACTTACTATCAGAATTATTTGTATAGGGAAAACATGTGAACTACAGTAAGGCTTTCTTTATATGTCCTCCCCCCAAATCCCTGCCATGTTGAACACAATGAAGAGCAATGCCATTCCTGCTGGCAAACTGAGTGCTCTGAAAAAGGGTGGCTGAGTGATTCCGTGTGCCTTGATGTGGAATAATAAAATACACACACACACACACACACACACACACACCCTTAGAGTGGGAACCTCCCCATTAGCAGAACTGCATTCAAACTTGGTGTAGGTTCTACAGGACCGACGCCTGGGTTTTCAGAACCATTCTGCACCCTGACAAACACCCCTGGTACCTCCTCTCTAGATGATAGCAGTACTGTCCGCTCCTCATGCCAACAAACATACTTCCATGCTTTTGGAAGCATCCCCATGAAGATCCACCAGTCCAGCCCAGAGGAAGAGTTAGTTACACAAAGCTTGAATGAGCAAAACAGCAAATGGTTGACTGAGGAAGGAAAGAATGAACAAAGCTAACTTTGGAAAGAGGAAACTAGGGCATGGGGAGACGGAGACACACATGCATACACAAACAAACACACACACACACACACACACACACACACACACACACACACACACAGGCTGAGATGGAGCTCTGAAGATCTGGACAACAAGGACCTGGCCCAGGTAAATGGGTAGATGCTAGCTGAATAATAAGCCAGGGCTGTGTTGTATCCACGACCCCAGATCTTGCTTCTCTGCACCTTATTTCTTACTATGCTTTACTGTGCACTTCAATAGACTGGTTAGCAACCCCTGCATTTTCTGGGTTCCCAACATGGGAACAGGGCAGGGGCAGGCATACCTTCTTTGGTTTCTGCAGCTCCAGAAGGCATGGTTGGTCTCTCTTCTGTCTTGGCTTCTTGCTCGAGAGCCTACAAGATAAAGGGGGGAAAATCGCTGAAAACCATTTTGGGCCCCAGATATGCAAAAGAGAGGTAAAAATGACCATCACAGATCTCAGAGCTGGGAAAGCTGGCAAGGAAAGTGTGTGTGTGTGTGTGTGTGTGTGTGTGTGTGTGTGTGTGTGTGTGTGTGTGTGTGTGTGTTGGGGGTGGAGGAAAACCCTGATAGAGGAACACAGAGCCAGTATCCAAGGATGACAAGAGAAGTCAGATGAAACCAAGGAGCAAGGGTAAAAACCTTGCCACAAATCCTCACTTTTTCTGCAGTTCACAACCACAAGTTTCTCAGGAATGCCATGTATGAACCACAGAAAGGACCTTGAGACAAAAAGGGAGAGCTTAGTGTTGGTACACCTGCCCTGCTGGAGTGTCCTATACCTACACCATACACAGGTGATGTGAAAGGACCTGATGAGGAGGTAGGAACCACAGTCAGGGTGCATCCAGAGTGACCACAGGTCAAAAAATATGCAGGCTGGCATAGATTGTCCCTGACTGGATCCAAGTCTGAGACATCTCACAGCCAAGGCAAAAAGCTGCCTTCTTGTGACCATAATGATTTTTTATTGAGATTCCCTTGGCTGTGAAAATATGAAGAAACAGAATTAGATGTTAATGAGACAAACAGTTAAGCAGCCCAAGATGATATGAGCACAGGTTCTGAAATAAATCTTCCGCCTCCCTGGGTGGAAAATCACACAGCTATCATAGCTGGCAGATCCTACCACAAAATGAGGCCGGTGGGTTGAGTGTCTCGTTCTCTGATTATTTCATAACATCCTACAGTCAGAATATGTACCCAATATTCCAAACTACGAAGGGGCGGTGGGCACAAAGAGCCTAGGCATGCACCATGGGCTACCTCTGCCAGTGTCCCCTATAAGAAGTGCTTTTCTCTCTTCTGGGCCCCAGGAGATTAGGAAAGGACTGGACCACATCTACAATGGGTGCTACCAAGAAAGTACGGTCTAGTTAGTTTCGATTGTCAACTTGATACAGCCTAGAGTCACCTGGGAAGAGGGGATCTCAGTGGAAGAATTCTCTTGATCAGACTGGCCTATGGCCATGTCCCCAAGAGACTATCTTGACTGATGATTGATGTGGGAGGGTCCAGTCTACAGCGGGCAGCATCGTCCCTAGGCAGGAAGGCCTGGGCTGTCTAAGGAAGCTAGCTGAATCAGGTTAGATGCCCTCATCAGATAAGGGCACTTGCTGCTCTTCCAGACAACCTGGATTCAATTCCCAGCACCTGCTTGGGGGCTTACAGCCATCCATAACTCCAGTTCCAAGGGATCTGATCACGTGTTCTGACCCCAGCAGGTATCAGGCATGCACATAGTACACGTACCCAGGCAAAACATTCATACACACAAAACAAAGCAAATAATCTTAAAAGATTTTTTTTTTTAAAGAAAGCAGAGCATGAGCCAGGGAGCCAGGCAGTATGCAGCATCCTTCCATGGTTCCAGCCTCCAGGCTTCTGCCTTGAGTTCTTGTCCTGATGTCCCCTAATGATAGACTGACATGGAAGTGTTGGCCAAATAAAGCCCTTCCTCCCCACATATTTGAACACTCGGTCCCCAGTAGTGGAACTGTTTTGGAAAAGATTAGGAGGTGTGACCTTGTTGGAGTGTCACCCCCAGTGACACACCTATGCCAGGCCCAGTCTGTCTCTGTCTCTGTCCTCTGTGTCTAGGTCTCTTTGTATCTCTGTCTCTCTCTGCCTCCTGATTGTGGATCAGATATGAGCTCTTAGCTACTGTTCCCAAGCCATGCTTCCCACCATGATGGTCATGGGCTCACCCTCCGCAACTGTAGGCCAGTCCCCAGTTAAATGCTTTCTTTTATAAGCTGCCTTGCTCATGATGTCTCTTCACAGCCACAGAACAGTGACTAGGACAAGTATTTATTACAAATTGTCATGGTATTATCATCAGCAGCTACAAGACAGAGTTGTGGACTATTCCTTTACACTGTGTGAAGATAATGTCACTGTGATTAGTGCAGTAAAAAGCTAAATGGCCAATAGCTAGGCAGGATTTTCAGGGTAGAAAGAATGCTGGAAAGAAGAAGACAGAGTTGCCAACCAGACATAGAGGAAGCAGGATGTGCAGGAGGAGAGGTAACAGCCACGAGCCATGTGGCAGGACATAGATTAATAGAAATGGGCTAATTTAAGTTATAAGAACTAGTTAGAGACAAGCCTAAGCTATTGGCCAAGCTTTCATAATTAATAATAAGTCTCCATGTTGTGACTTGTGAGCTGACAGCCAAAAGAAAAATCCATCTACACAAAGTGAAAACACGAAACATTAACCACTCTGACCAAGTATTGCATGAGAAGGCAAGCTAAGGATTTGACAAGGTTTTATCATTAAGTTCTAGAGAGCAGGACGTAACAGAGATGTGCCCAGACCACTTAGAATGAGCATGTCTCCTTGAAGGGACAGAGTATGGCCATGGTTCCATGTACACAGAGCAGCTGCCCAGACCATGATCATACGAAATGGATTTAAGTACATATCAGATTTAATAAAGCTTGAATTATTTTTCTTTTCCCTCCCTCCTTTCTCTCCTTCCTTCTTGTGCTTTGAAACAGGGTCTCGGTGTGTAGTCCACACTGGGCTAAAAGTTGTAATCTTCCTGTCTTAGCCCCCAGAGTACTGGAATACTAGAAGTAGATATAGATATAGATATCACTACTCCCGGATGAGCAAGAATATATTGTACATATATAACATATGTCATCAAATTAATGTTTACTCTTCACAGTTGTCAAAGTGTAGGATAGACATCCCAAATAAGAATTGCCTTCAGGGGCTAGAGCAAAAACTCAGTGTTAGGAGCACTTTCTTCTATTGCGGATGACTACTGTTCCGTTCCCAGCAACCACGTGGCAACTCACAACCACCCTTCAGTCTAGTTCCAGGAAATCCAGCACCTTCTTCTGGTTCCATGGGCACCAGGCAGATGTATGTGCATGTATGGTGCACACACATACATGTAAGCAAACATGCATATACATAAAGTAAAAGTAAATGAGTGATAAAAATAATTTGCCTTTAGCTTATACTTACAATAACATCTAACCATGTAAGATAGAGCAAGACCAATTTTAAACTGAAGCTCATACAGCAGCATGTGTCATGGCAGTAGGAGTGAGTGACTGGCTGTCAGGAGGAATGCTGACCTTCTCCTACCTCCCCAGGCTCCTTGTTTACATCCTAAGCAAGGGGATTGCCGGAGTAAGCCACCACACCTAGCTCTTAACTGGTTCTCTGATTTTTTTCATGAAACGAAAACCTCAGAAATTCGTCACTCAGCTCTCTTGCCATGGTTATTGTAGAGCGTGGCGTCTCATTTTCTTAATCCCATACCTTTTCCAAAGTCAGTATCTCAAATGTGGGCAATACCAACAGACCCAGCTGAAGGATTCTGTAGTGCTGCAAATGCCCGGTGTGTGCTGCACAGAACTGGTCCTATCCTTTCTGGCTTAGTCACCACGTGACACACTGCTCTCTGAACAGCTCTCCCAGGGCCATGCCTGTTGCCAGGCTCTATCCCTGTGGGGCTGCTGGGGGCCAGACTCCTCTTGAGAATACTGTGCTGTGCAGCCCAGCAGCTGCCCGGTGCGGACTCGTCACCAGTGGGTACTTCCGTGAGAAGCCACAGGAATGACTGGAGGCATTGGTGTCACTAAGTACAAGGGCTTGAATCTCAGCCCTCACTTGTCTTATACTAAATAGAATCCTACATGTCAAAAAATTACATACAAAATTTCCTAAAGCCCAATGGGAGTCAGACGCTGAAGAACACGGTTCATTTTAATGATTCAAATAGAATTCTACATGGGATATGCTAATCATATTTATTTGATATATAAACATTTTAACTGTATTTATAGTTTAATTATATAACATAAACACAGAAGCCAAAACCATGATAGATGGCAGTTTCTGTTTCTCTGAGTTGATGTTTTAATCTGTCTGAAAGCCTGTACAGCTGAAGAAAACTATCTTACAAGTAGATGTATGTACTTGACAAATGAGAGACCACAGGGTCTAGACAGTAAGTCCCAGGGTCACTGAGCACCAGCCACTGGACTGAACCAGGTTGTATTCAAAACAACTTTGCTAAACAAAATGAAAAATGTAAATATTCTTTATATTTGTCCAGAGTTTGCGAACTACTAAGAGCGATGAAGTGTCTCAATCCTGAGATGTGCATGCTATAATAGCCCTCAAGTCTTATGTCCTAGCCATGACAGGAAACAAAGAGTAAATCTCTTTATGAAAGGACTATGTTCTCACCTGTCCTGTTCATATACAAACAGGACGAAGGTTTAAATCATCTAAGTCATAAGAAAGCCCAGCAGCAGACGCTATAAACTGTTTTAGGCGAGAATTAGAAGACTGCAAATAAGTACAAAGAACATATACAGCCAGGCGGTGGTGGCGCTCGCCTTTAATCCCAGCACTAGGGAGGCAGAGCCAGGCAGATCTCTGTGAGTTCGAGGCCAGCAGGGTCTACAGAGTGAGATCCAGGACAGGCACCAAAACTTCACAGAGAAACTCTGTCTCAAAAAGAAGAAAATATACAATATCAGAATTCAGTTAGAATTCAGGAATATGGTCACCTCAACAAGACTCTCACAGTGACAGCACCGGCTGACATATCAAAATAAATGAGGGAAATCTGATAAAGCTCCACCCCTTGCTGAGAGGAAGAATAGCCCTTCTCCATGGACAAGCCCCTTTCTAGATTATTCAATTCCAAAAGGCTGGCCTTAAGTGCATATACATTCAATCAATACCAAATTGACTCAGCCAATGGTTGCATTATATATACTAACATATATATGGAGCATACACAACATATAAATATAACAGTAATAATAAGGAAGAAAGGTCATGAAAATGGGAGGGAGGGAGTTTAGGGGACAGAGGAGTTCAGGGGAAGTTTGGTTTAGGTGACTTGTTTTGGTGACCATATTGTTGAAATGTCATGAGTTCAGCATCCCTGTCATATAATAGAAGACAATACCTCACAGTAAATGTCCTGGTCCTCTGACATTTACAATCTTTCTGGCCCTCCCCCATCCACAACCCCCCCTGAGCTTTACATGTAAGAGTCATGTTATACATTAACCAGTTGGAGGTTTCAATCTGCAAAAGAAAAAATTTAAAAAAGCTTTAATAAAAAGGAGGAGGAGGAGGAGGAGGAGGAGGAGGAGGAGGAGGAGGAGGAGGAGGAAGAAGAAGAAGAAGAAGAAGAAGAAGAAGAAGAAGAAGAAGAAGAAGAAGATTAGAATTCACTTGTGGGAGCCTGGAATGGAGGCACACATTTGCAGTTCAAGTGTATGGATGTAAGGATCCTAAATTCAGGCATAGCCTGGGCTACATAACAAGACCCTGTCTCAGAAAGCAAAACCAACAACAAAAGAAATGCAAGCCAAGCAAGGATCTACCAACTATTGCCTCTGTGCTGCCCAAAGCTGTGCTGGTCTTCATTCCACTGACCCAACAAGGGCTCTAACTTCACGTTCTCAAGCTCTTATCAGGAAAAAAAAACATGTTAGCTCCCAAGCACCATTCCAAAACAGTGCACAGATCCCACACGTACTAAAGGAGCATGCACCATTGAGTCCTGGAACAGCGGTACAAACCTTGACAAGAAAGGTCCTGTCCCAAAAATATTTCCGGAAGAGTTTGATATCTGCCTCCAACAAATGCTCAGCCGTGTGGTTAACGGTCAGAGTCAGTGTTTCTGATGAGTGTACGAACTGCAGAGAGGCATCTTCACTCAGATGCAGTCGGGAGAAGCCTGGGGAACGGCTACCCTGAAAACTGAATTGTCACAAGTCAAAATTCACACATCACAGTTTCACGGATCCCATCCCCCATCTTGCCCCGATATTACAAATCCAAAATGGAAAATGATCCTTAAAAGTCACTTACACACCCAATTACACGAGCTTGTGTAAACAGATCTGGGTCAAGCCGTCTTTATTTTTCCACTTAGTGGTGGTTTTTAAAAAGACTCTATGTTTTAAAGGTTCCCATAAATAACAAATCCTGATAAATAACAGTCCTGATTTTTAAGCATAGAAACGTATCTCACTAGTTGACTCTCCTTTTTAATCAGAAAAGATGTCTCTCCCTTTAATGGAGCTCATGGAGAACAAATTAGCTGGCAGCCAATAGTTTGCTAGGTGATTATAATAGAAAACAGAGAGAATCTCCAGGGAGTGTGGTGAGGTCTGGCTGTGGCAAACAATGGTATATTCCTAACACACTGGTACCACTGTGCTAAATCACTCCCTCATGCAAATTAGAACATGCGTAATTTTGATTAGGTCATCGTCTTGAACACATTCATTAACAATGAAACAATATACCCAAACTAAGTTCTTGAATATAAGCGTATTTTCTCATCTGCCTTGGCTGGTTAAGAACAACAGTGTTAGCTATACACCTTGATGGCTGGAATTACTGCAGTAAATAAGCACAGCATATAGGATCATGCATTAGGAACAATAAAGATGCCTCAGGTGAAAAATATTCATGTTCATCATGTGGTCACATCCCAACAGACTGTCCCCAGACCCCTTACTTTACAGAACCAGCTCTGTCCCTTTCTTCCTCTGGTATGATCTCATTTTGTTTATGAATGCTTGCTTTACAGAAATACATTAAAGACCCTGTAACTTATAATGGCTTGATTTCTAATTTGTCAATGCTACAATGCTGTAGAAGATATGTGAATTCATTAGAAACGCTTTCTGGTTTTGAATTTTGATTTTACCCAGGCTGGAGAGATACATATGCAGTGTATTACTCTCTCCAGCTGCTGGGCGGTGGCAAAAAGCCTTATCCCACAGCCAGCCACACAACCATGAGGCTACACATGATTTCCCACAGTGGACCGTGTTGCCCAGTGATGCATAAGAGGCTAGGTATAGTAAATGCATTAGCAACTTGGGATGTTTCCAACCTAAAACAGGTTCACAGGACACACCTCTATTTAAAATTGAGGAACCTCTGAGCTGACTTATCTCCATCACATGGAGTGACAAAAAGAGATCCATTAGTCTTCACACTAATTTCTGAATCTTCTGGGAAAGTACCAACCAGCCACTGAAGTAAAAGGACCATGAGCCTGAGTAAAAGTAGAGCTGTGGTCCATTTAAAACACATATGATCATACGGTCCATCATATGATCATAATGATGAGTAGTAGAGTTGTTGTTGATTTAAAACACATATGATCCATCATACAATTCTATGATCATATGACCTTATGAGCAGAACTGAGTCTGCTTTTAATTCCACCTATAAACAGATCTATCAAACATGTAAGCTTTTAAAACATTCAGTGTCTTCTGGTGCTGGAAACAGGAAGGAGGTCCAAAGCCCCCAGCAGATAAAGGCATCGACCTCCAGGAGGGAACCCTGCAGCAAGCGCCATAACTCAGTTACAGGACACGCTCTTGCCTCATTCTTTGTAGCCAAGAAAACATGGTTGTGTTCATAACCAAAGAAAGGACAATTCCGTTTGGATAGGCTTGTCTCTTAGTTAATGACTATTTGATCAAATAAGGCAGGGGAGGAGAAAGAGAAAGCTCTGGTTTCTGCCTAATGGCCACTTAGACATCAAATTACCATTAATTAATTGCATCAAATTAATTACATTGAGTTATACGAGTCAAACAAGAAAAACCATCCCACTAAGACACACCATGTAATAATACTCTAACAATATTTAAAATTTTTGTTGTCATTTTCAATGTACTATTCTATTTATAATTTATATTTTACCATGTTATATCAAGGCAATCACTACATATGGCTCTTTCTTTCATAAGTTAGAACAACAATTCATCTGAACCAAAGGAGCACATAACCCACTGGTCAGTCACTGTGGAATGTTGAGAACATTCCAGACACAGACAACTTCACAGTTAACAGATTATCTCCCTTACATTAGTTCACTAAACCCTAGTGACTACTCCAATAAGTTCACCTGTTATTCTTACAATGAAAATTATGACACTGGCATTGGACTAGAAGTAAAGCAGAAATGCCTCCATCTCTCAAATGATTTAGAAGATAGCCAAAAAAGTAAATAGTCATATCTGTATAATTACAAATTGTGATTATTACTAAAATTAATCATAATCATGAAAGACTACAACTCAGGAGCCTTTGCTGAGGAAATGTTGTTGAAGCTAAAGTCTGAAGGGCAGTGGAGGCCACTGTTTGGCCAATCCTCTTTTCATTATCTTCCCTGTCTCTCCGTCACAAAATACCCCCAACAAAGGTATCCGCACTAGCTAAGCATGTATTTGTACTGTATGCAAGAAGACTAGCTGTAAAAAACACAAGCCAACATTAGCAGATGCTTTCGCTATTCCCGTTTTTCCATAATGCTTGGCAGGCTTGGTGGACATGGTGAAGAGAGACACTATCAGCAATTGAACTCACTTTGTGATGTCGTCCACCAGGGTGGCGTGTCCACCATGCAAAGCCAAGTGCAGTGGTGTGGTGCCCTCTTCATTGGGTAGCTCCAAGGCCTTGACTCCCCCAGGGAGACACAGCAGGAAGTGGAAAAGCTTAGGCAGGCCCCATCTCACAGCCAGGTGCAGGAGAGACTCTCTATGTAGAGACACTGAAGAGAAGGGGAAACGGGATGTTAGTTCCTTCATTCGTAAACTTTGTTTTGTACATTTTATTAAAGAGATGACATATTGGGTATGACAGAAGCATCAGGCTGGAAGGAGTCAAAAGCATCTCATCTTGACCTCATGCTCTCCGGATGGTGAGAGGTGCTGGGGTTTTCGGGAGGTCAGGGAGCCAGGGGGGCACTAGAGCTATGATACTCATGACTGATACAGGCTCTTCCCATCCATTATGCTACATCCTGCTACCATCTGTCACTAAGGATGCAGGAAGATCACCGGGGGATACAGGTTCTCAGGAAAGATCATCCTTTGGAAATACACTCATCAACTTCCAAGATATCTACTAAGAAACTCCTGCCACACAGGCAGGGCAGGCTACCAAGCCCAGGGCACAAAGAAAACTCTGTTTCCACCATTTGTCCTCGGAGCCAGTCCACCCTCAGGAGAGGCTGTGACAGAAAGCAGTTTCTGAAGTCCAGAGCACTTGTGACCATGGCCTGTCCCCAGCCTCATAGTGGTGTGTTTGCCCAGAAATTAGATCCCAGGGAACGTCACACTGCCAAAGGCACCCTGGTGCTATGCCTTTGCAGATGGCCCTGACCAGGGGTAGGGCCTTGGCAGCCTCCTGCTAATTTCCACTGTGGTGTTTCCTGCTGTGTGCTATGATCATTTCCGACTTTCACCATACAGGCTGACAGGCCCTTGAAGGTTTTCCTTCTTAACAGTAGCCGGTAATGTATAATGCCATTAAGTACTTGCAGAGTTTAAAAGTAATTAGTTTTTAAAGTCTCAAATGCCTATGTATATTTACTGTATGTGTAATTTGTAGAGAGTTTGTACATGACAGACACTATATTGTTAATATGTGAACCATAAAAACATTTTCTTACATTAAAAAAGCTAGACCCAAGTTGGCTGTGGTGGCACCTGCCTAGAATCCCAGCACTCAGGACTGTGAGGCTGGAGGACCACTTGCGCCCAGAAGTTTGATACTAATCTGGGCAACACAGCAAGATACATACATACATACGTACATACATACATACATACATGCCAGGCTCATGAACTTTATATGCTCACTCACACTTTAAAGACACCTCATTCTAACACCTAAACATAAAAAGCTGGTCACTACAGATCTGTTGTGATAAGCAGCACATGGTGGGGGGTCTGGGGAATAATGATACCAGCTATATTCATAACCCAAGAGAGCTAGACAATAGAATGAAAGGCCCAACAGAGTGGGGACCTTGTCTTCCGTTTTGTGGGATCCCACGAGCACCACAGTGCCTGGCACACTCGCTAAGCATTTACAGAAGAGATGAAATTACACACGAACAGCAAGCCCCTGTGGAAGTTGGCTTTTTCTCTTTGATGTGCTGCTCTATGGAACACGCCTCACTCTCCGGTCTGTCTCAGAGAGCTCTTAAACGAAATCTCCTAACAGGAACTGTGGCCCCCTGGTTGGTACTCCCACACACAACTAGGACATGAGGGACAAAAATGCCAGCTTCCCACACAGCTCGCTGGCCACAGAACCATGATCTTATTGTCCCACTGTCTTCATTAACATAACTCCACTATTGCCAGAGACTCTTGCCCATGCAATCCGGGGACTGTTTACTGCATAAATTTCCCACAAGATTCATCAGTCCTTCAGCAGCAGCCACCAATGGACAGTACAGAGAAGACCTAAATCCAATTTAAAACTATCATGATCCTTGCCAACTCCCAGGGAGGCCCCCATCTGAACCTGCCACTCCCCCCTCACAATCATTAACCCTACTTTACCATCATTAATCCCACAACAAAAAAAAATATTTATTAAACTAAGCTTCAATTTCTCGGTGAATTCCTGTCTTGCCACCCCCAGCCCCTGAAGCCATTAAGGGTTTGGAGCAGACCTACCCGACTTACTATGACAGCCATAAACACAGCTTTGTGTCATGAGTGTGAGGAGTATTTTGTAGAGGGAGCGTGGAACAAAATCCTAACACAACAGAAAGAAATACCCCACTGTGCATGAATACAAAATAAAACTGTTCAGTTTACATTTTCTCAGATCTATCCAGGTTTCTCTACAGCAATGACTACAGGGCTTCAGATTTCAAAGACATAAGGACCTATACCTGGGTCCTTATCACAGTAAAGTACCACCAAGGTCCCTGCATAGTTGCTCTATCTCTTATCATGTGACCTAACACCTGTCCCCTCTACGGTGAAACAACAGCCCAAATACCAAAACATCTAAAAACAGACCTGCAGCCCGGGCTGCACACAGTTACCATGCATTCACTTAATATGCTTCAGCTCATCTTTATGAAAAGCACAAGACTTGTATTGGCTTTCCCTCTCCAGGTGCTGGAAACTCAACCTAATGCCTCATAGACACTAGGCACGAAAAAAATGGATCTTTCTTTTACCCTTGAAGTTTATGACCATTTTACTTACTTAAAAATCGTGGCTTTCATTCTTAACAGGCTCCCTGCAGGACAAGTCTGACAACATTTGTACTTACTTTTCTTATTTTAAATAATAACCAGGAAGAGACTTGTTAGGATCAGGTAACAAAACAAACACACACCTGCACACACACGCAACATATCCTGGCCAGTAGAGGAGGCGATTAGCACGAGATTCTGAGCAGCCAGCCATACTAGATGGAATTTTTACACTACAGATCCCAATCTGAATATGGTGAGAAATGTCCCATGTGCAGGTTGCAATTTTCTTCCAAGAAAAATACATCTGAGAGGGAGAATATCTGAACCCTTGGAGTTAAAACAGTAGCATGGGCAAAGGAGCAAGGTTTCAGTGTGTGAACAGTGTTCTTCGGAGTGCCTGCTGCAGTATTCTAAAACTGGGGTGCTGCTGGCTATATTAAGCAGATCAAGAGTAAGTGTGGAGGCCTTGCCTCCTCCATTAGCAGAAACTTGCAAGCCTGTCTGACTAGTCCCAGGCATTATTCTCTGTTTATGGACAGAGAGTCCATCCTCACCTCACAAATAGGACAGCATAGTAATAATCATGCAGCTCACTGTTCCCTTTTCCCTAGCCTCAGAACTTCTCCACTTCTGGAAGAGGAGAGGGGTGGACAGGGAAAGAAGGCTCTTCTGATGGTGAAATGAAGCCCAGAATAAAACTACCAGAGTGTTAAAGAGACAGTGCTCTCATTCGGTATAAAGTTCAGCATGGAGAAGGCGGCACACGGCTTGAAATAGGAAGCATCGTGGCATATATAAATAATTCTGCTTGTTAGAAGGTTCAGATTTCTTAACAGCAGCCAAGAAAACAAACTGTGGAAAGAGGTTATACAGTTTGGCAGAGGTAGGGCTGTTTAATTAAAATGAAAAAAAAAAAAAAAGAAGCAAATAAAAGTCTCTTCCTGGTTCGCTAGCTGCAGGAGTTATCTGAAGTAATGTAACTCAGACAGAATTACTGATAATTGCTCTGATGGCACACATTAAAAGGTACGGCTTCTAACATCCTGGGAACACAATCACCCAGACACAGAGAGGAGCTGAACAGGCTGTGACTTTCAATAAACCATTCCTGCTTCGAAACAGCAAGAGCCTATCTGCCCTTAGCAGGGAGCGAAGCTTGATTTCTACATGCCTCGCTCTTTGGAACATCAGTTTCTCTGCTTATAAAACCAGGTTGACATAGACAAAAAAAAGGTCCAGCTAATCCAGGCTCACTGACCAAATACCCGACAAGAAGCCACTCGGAGAAGGGAAGGTGGACTCTGGTACGTGGTTTGAGAAGGTACGGTCCTTCTTTCACAGGGAAGACATGGCCACAGGAGAGTGAAGTGACTGGTCACCCTGGGTCCACATCCAGGAAGCAGCAAGAGGCAAACACTGGGGCCTTCCGAGGCAAACAGCTGGCTTTCTCCTTTCCCCCAGCCCATCAGAAGGATGATACCTGCATCCAGGGCAGGTCTTGTCTCCTTAGTTAATCCTCTTTAGACACACCCAAAGACTTGCCTCGCTAATGCCCCAGGTGTTTCTTAACCCCATGGAGTTGACATCTGAAACGAACCACCAGAAGTCCACTCCTTCTCAACTTGATACCCAAACAAGTCACTTTTTAAAGCCAAACATTCCACCTGCCCTTAAGGGTTCATGGCCATCTTATAATGTAAAATGCTTTTCGTCCATCTCTAAGAGTCTCTTAAGTTCACCTTCCAACATTGTTCAAAAGACCAAAGTCCAAAAATCTCATCTGAAACTCAAAGAAATCTCCTAACTGTGATCCTGAAATTTAAAAAAAAAAAAAAAGTTATATATTTTCAATATACGATGGTGCAAAAATAAATATCCCCATTCCAAAATGGAAGAATAGGAGCATAGTGAGGAAATATTAGATCAAAGTAAGACTGAAACCCAGCAAAGCAAATACCAAAACCTGTAGGTCTGTGTCCAGCATTGGGGGCTTGTGGTGCTCCAACAAGTTTACATAGCCCTGCTCCTCCAGCTCTATTGCCTGTTGCCTAAGGCACCTATGGCCTTTCCTTTAGACTGCTGTACCTGGTAACTGCAGCTTTATACTGTAGATGTCCAATATTTTTTTTGGCATATCCAATATCTGTTGTTGCTTTTTTGCTCTTTGGGGGCCTGCCACCCAGCTCCCAAATAAGTCACACACAGAGGCTTATTCTTAATTATAAATGCCCACCCTAGCTTGGCTTGTTTCTTGCCAGCTTTTCTCAACCTAAATTAGCCCATCTACCTTTTGCCTCTGGGCTTTTACCTTTTTTATTTCTGTATACCTTTCTTTCTTACTCCGTGGTGGCTGGCTATGTGGCTGGCACCTGTCCTCTTCCTCCTCTGGCTACTTCTTTTTTCCTGCCAGATTTCTCCTTCTGTTTATCTTCTCTTCCTGCCAGCCCGCCTGTTTCTCTCTCCTACCTCACTATTGGCCATTCAGCTCTTTATTAGACCATCGGGCGTTTTAGACAGGCACAGTAACACAGCTTCACAGAGTTAAACAAATGCAACATAAACAAAAGTAACACACCTTAAAATAATATTCTACCGTGAATATTCTGAGGGCTCCGTTGCAAACTAGGCTCCATGTTCTCAGCTTCACATACCCTGGCAGGTAACCTGCACCACCACACAATGCCTGGATTTAGATGCATTCTGGAACCTTGGTGAAATCCTACATGACTCCCTTACTCATCCATCTTATCAAGTTGTGCTGGGAGCTTAGGATGTAGCCTGGCTCTCCTGCCCAAAGCAACTCCAGATTCTGTGTGGCTGATTTCTTTGTGTCTTAAAAGCCAGTCCTGGGAATATATTTGCATAGGCAGTCCTGGACTTTCCTCCCTATTGTCCTCAAGGCATCTTTCCTATTGTCCCAGTGCAAAGTCCTGGGTGTCTCCTTAATGGTGCTAATCTCTAACATGGAAGTCATTCTGTCAATACCCACCCAAGCTCCTTGTCTCCTCCTCAACGAACTGTACATTTCTCATCTTTCTGCTTTTCTGCTCTCGCTCTCTCTCTCTCTCTCTCTCTCTCTCTCTCTCTCTCTCTCTCTCACACACACACACACACACACACACACACACACACTCATTTTAAATCTTGGTAAATGTTGTGAGTAGTAACCATGTCACATCCTGAATGTTATGCCATCTTCTACCAAATAATGTAGTCCACTATTTTTAATTCAACCTCATTCAAATTATCAGGACATGGGCAAAACAAACCAGATTCTCCATTAAAATATAAGATGAAAATGGCCTCTAGCCCAGTTCTGTTAGAGTCCTTGTTCATCCCCAAAACCTCATGTAAGCACAGTCATCACAGCTCACATATTTCTCAGCAGATGGCCTGCCAAACTGTCACTACAATGGCCCATTAAGCTCTTCTCACAGAATCCTAGCAGTCATCTAGTTCACAGCTCCAGATTCTCCCATATTCATCCTGAAAACTCATTTCAAAAGCACAGAAACGGCATACCCAGGTGTCTCAAGCAATGCACCCATTCCCAGTACAAACTTCCTCAGTTTCTTTTCTCATTGCTATGATCAAATGTCTGACAAAAAGCAACTTAATGGAGGAAGAAATTTAGGTTTGCAGGGAAGGCATGGAGCTGGGGGGCAGGAGGTGGCTAGTCACATTGCATCCACAGTCAAGAAGCAGGGAGAAGCAAATGCCCATACTCAACTGGCTTCCCCTTTTTCTTTTGTTAGTCAAGCTGGAACCCAGCCCACAGGCTAACACTGCCATGTTCAAGGCACGTCTTTCTCTTTAAGTCACAATCCTCTCTAGCCATGCCTTCACAGGCACACTCAAAGTTGTGCCTCATTAATACCTGAGATGATTTTTAATCTACTCAAACTGATAGTTAAAATTAACTGTCATGGTTGTAGAGAGAAGGCAATCTGGTCTTGACTTTACAGTGAGCAAGATGTGTGACCGACAGCTACACTGAGGGGACTCCCAGATTATCTAAAACAAAAGAGAAGGAACAGCCAGATGTTTTAAGGAAGGTGGTTTTGCTTCACGGTCAGTCTGCATGTGGAGCCATTAGTATAACTATCCATACCTTTCAGTTAGCACAGCATTCAGCATGGAAGATCTGAAACTTAAATTGCTGGCGTAGGCCCATGATTTATAACAACTGTTATAACAGTAGATGAGGCCACTCTATGCAAAAACAAGAGGCATGTGGGACAAGGGCTGATGGCCTGAGTTTGATTCCCAGGAGCTACACAGTTAGAGGAGAGAACTGACTCTTTCAAGTTGTCATCTGATCTCCATATATGGACTGTGGCATGTTTACGTGC